>NC_061845.1:13213584-13218584 GCF_019202785.1 Penaeus chinensis
AAACGAAAGAAAGAGAAAGAGTTGAGGATGAAAGTGAAAGTTAGATAAGGGAAGGAACATGCAAAAAAAGAAAAGTAGATAGTTACTGCATAATCAAACGAATGTATAGATAAAGAAAATGGAAATGGAATATAAAAAACACTAAATGTCTGGCAAACGAAAATTGAGAATGTGAGAACGATTAGACCAGAAAAAGGAAAACAATAAGAGATTAAATGCGAAAAAATATGAAATGGATGGAAATCAAAGAATATAATAAAGGAAAACAAGGAAAACGCGTAGACATAAAGAGAAGAAGACTGAATAATTCTAAAATAAGAATAAGAGAAAAAGAAGACGGGCATAACATAAGGGTGATAATGGGACAAAGATCAGGACCTTTAATGAAACACCTTTGGCAAAAGAGACAAAAACATTGACGCTACGGTTACGCAAATAACAAAATAATAAATAAATAAATAAATAAATAAAAATAATAAAGAATAAGTAAATAAAAAGCATAAAAAACATAAATGACAAAAGTAATAAACAGACAAAGTTCAGCTTCTGTTTTATCTCATATTTGTCTTGTATTTTTTTGTTTTTTTCTCATTCTTCCTTTGTCTTTTTATGCTTATCTTTTGTCTCTTTCCTAAACTTTATAATGGAAGTTTACACGATGATTATGGACGGCGTGTCGGGAGCAGCGACGTGTTTTCGAGTCTTGGGGTCAAAGGTTACTTATATTTTCCCTCTTTTATCTTTTTATTTTGTTTGTTGCCGATGCGATTATATTGTTTTTTTTTTTTTTTTCTATTCGTAGCTTTACTTTTACCATTGCTATTATCATTACTATAGTTATTTCTATTGCTAGTATTAATATTTGCACTACTATAATAATAATAATTACTGTTATCATCACCACAATCTGATTGTCATTATCAACATTTTTACTAAAAAAAAAAATAGGAATGTCAACGTTATTCCTTATTTTTGACACTGGTTTTAAATAAATAAATTTATCTAAAAATAAATTTAAATAAATAAATTCACTATCATTTTAATACGATAGGATGTAATCTTGACATGAAGAGAATTAAAGAAGATGCAATAATATATGAACAAACGTAAACAACAAACACAACTGAGACCTGTCGGGTTTAACGTTTATCAGACGGCTGCATAAAAAGTTGCATTCTAAAATAAACGTATAAGATTATCGGCGTAAGAATAAACGGAAAAAATACACACACTCACACAAACACATGTACCCACACTCACCCACCCACCCACCCACCCACACACACACACACACACACACACACACACACACACACACACACACACACACACACACACACACACACACACATATATACATATACATACATATATATATATATATATATATATATATATATATATATATATATATATAGATGTGTATATATATGTGTGTATATATATGTACATATGTATACATATATACATACATACATAAATTTATATATATATGAATAAATATATATATATGTATATATATATATATATATATATATATATATATATATATATATATATATATGCATGTGTCTGTGTGTGTGTATGCTAAAGAACACGTGCTCGCATAAATTCGCATTCACATTAAAAAAGACAGACAGACATACACACTGACAGACAGATAGGCAGACACACTGATAGACAGACAGACGGATAGACAGACAGACAGATAGATAGACAGAGACAGAGACAGAGACAGAGACAGAGACAGAGACAGAGACAGAGACTAACAGACAGAGACAGAGGCAGAGACTAATAGACATACATACAAACAGTTAGGCAAAAAGATCCCGGGAGGCAGAAAAGGGAACTGCAGAGGGATGCGCCCCCGACCACAGCCCTCCCCTGTGGATCCTCTGCCCCTGAGCTGTCTGTGGAGCTTGACCTTGGAGCTGTAACAGGACTGGCAGCGTACTCTCTACGGCCCGTGACCACAGCTGCTGTTAACCTCTACGGATGACTGCTGATTGTCTCCCTGTGTCTGCAGATGTCTGTGTAGTCTGTAGACTGACTCGTGTTCTAAGTGTTACCTGAGATGGTTTGTTTTCTCTTTGTTATGTCTTATTATTTTACCATTAGGGTTTATATTTTCGCCATCATTACATTAATCTTTATCATCATTACCGTTATTCTACAATCATCACCTTTATTTCCAGTGCCATTGTCTTTATCTTTCCCGGCATTATCTTTATTTTTATCAAAAATACCATTATTTCTGTCGATATCATATTGCCATTATTATTATCACGATCACTAATATCATAATTTTCAACAGCCCCGTCATCATTCCCAATTTCTCCCACTTTTCTCCACCATCGAGCTTCTTGATGAATGCTAAGAAATGCTAGGGGCTGGAGTTACGGAGGTTTCCCATGAGCCTTGGCACGTTTTCGTTGAAGATTCTTATAACGACGTTTAATCCTCGGCACTTTGGCGGGAAGTTCAAGGATAACGGGTTGGGAAGAACGGGGAAAGAGGCGGGTACGAGTATAAAGAAGGGGGAGAATAAAGAGATATGAAAAACTTCAAATGGATAAAATCCAACTTGCAATTAAGCGCGGAAGAAAGAAAAAGTATGCACGTATACGTACACTTTTATAAATACATACTATATATGAGTGTATGAATGTATGTATATATGTTCATATACGTATATATATGTGTATATATATATATATATATATATATATATATATAAACACACACACACATATATGTACACATACACACACACACACACACACACACACACACACACACACACATATATATATATATATATATATATATATACATATATATATATATATACATATTTATATATATATGTATACATATGTTTTATATATATATATATATATATATATATATATATATATATATGCTTGACTAATTAACCCTCCATTCACTTGTCATATCTATCGCGAAAAGCTTACAATAAACCAAAAGCAAACGAGTCCAGAATCCCCCGTTCGGGAACACAAGCGCCCGTCGGCTGAACAGCGGCAGTTTCGTGATCGGGGCGTCTCTCTCGACCGGTCAAGAGGGATAAGGCGGGGAAAAGGGGCTGTTTTAATTGCGAGGTAAGAATGGGAACGTAAATTTCCTCGTAAGCGTCCTTTGACAATGCGGTCAGGTTTTGTATCTGATTTGCTTGACAATGAGAACTTTTCTGGAAATGAAAATCATCCTAAGCTACATATGTAGATTTTGTCCTCTTTTCTATTGTCTTAAGACAAAAAGAAACCCGAGGACACTCATTTAGTAAAGTACTGTTTTTATATTCCTAGTTACACCGTTACTACAAACACTTTTCTAGCAGAGGAGTGGGAGAGCGAAACCCAAAATGCAGTTTATCAAATAAAGAATAATATACCCTATATACAGGACATATATACGGCTATATCTGTATATACTATGATATAATTACAGTTCACCTTTATATCACCTGTATATGAATGAATATGATCCCATACTGTTGCTACGTGATGAAGTCGGTCAGCCATACATGAGTTGCGTATTACATCATGACATGCAGTCTATGAAGTGCATTTATTTTTAGAAGTGCATCTTATATGCAATGTATACTTCAGTTACTCATTAACCGAATATTAATACGGATAAAGAACCTTGTTGTGAGGAATGCTTTTAGAAAATATCAAAAGCACCGAGCAAAGTCTGGGTAGACGTGATTAAGGGCAGGAAAGAACAAAGAACTTCTCGTCTCGCTATCCCCTGAGAATCCACAGCGGAAAAGAAGTCGGACCGCTAGATGAGGAAAGAAAGAGGAACGCAGAAAATTATGATAATATATTAGAAAATTGGGAGAGAAAGAAAGAAAGAAAGAAAAAAAAGGAGAAAATTATGATGATGGCAAGGACAAGTAATACTGAAAACAAAGAAGAAGAAGAAGAAGAAGAAGAAGAGAAAAAGAAAGAAGAAAGAAAAGGAAAAGGAAAAAGAAGATAAGGAACTGAAAAAGGATAAGAAAGAAGAAGAAAGCAGAAGAGGAAGAAGATTCAAAAGATGAAGAAGAAAAAAAAGCACAAGAAGACGAAAACAAGAAGAAAAAGAAGAATAAAGCAGAAGAGGAAAAGATTAAAATACATAAAAAGAAGTAGACAAAAAGGGAACAAAACAGACGAAAGTAAGAAGTGAATCAAATATGTAATAGAATTATACAACGTGTTTGATAAATCATCCTTTGCTCCTTAGGCGCACGAAGAAAATTTAGTGTTTTGTTAAATTACTGGTTTTGTACTTGAGGCGTATTCATGGAGCTTGTTACTCATATGAGATGGTTAAAAACTTATTTACAGAATGTGTAACCTTTGTAAATTTCATGTTAATGGCTTTGATATTTAATATTTTTAAAAACAGGGAAACTAGAGAGAATATACACAAAGGAAAGAGGAAGAGAGTGGAAGGCAATAGGACGGGAAAGGGGAGAGGGAAAAAATAGAAGAAACGGGAATAGGAAGCACACAAAAGAAAGGGGGAAAGAGAAATAAAGAGAAGAAAAATGAACAGGAAATACACAGATGAAAGGGAGGGAGGAAAAACGAAATGTAAAGGAAGAGAAAAAACGGAAGAAAGAATAAGGGAAAACTGTAAAGAAGGAGGAGGGACAGCAGACGAAAATGGAAGAGGAAACACACAGAAGAAGGGGGAAGAGGAAACAGAAGAAGGAAAAAGAAAAAAAAAAGATAAAGAAAAAAAGAAAAAACAAACAAACAAACGAAAGAGAGAAGATAACACACCAAAGAGGAGGAAATCAAAGAAGTCCGCGCTTGACCTGAACAACTGCCACTGACCACGCTGAACTCGAGCCTCCGTTACGGTGTGGGCGACGGGCGGGCACGGATTGGCATCTGACTCCACGCACGACGCCCATGCCCAAAGGGAGCGAATCCCGCCCATTCGCAACGGAAAATGGGCGTCGAGAGAGACAGAAATGTGAC
>NC_061845.1:13223584-13228584 GCF_019202785.1 Penaeus chinensis
GCGTTCCCCTGACAATCGAGCCGCTCGACAAGCATCTGTGGCTTCCAGTGTCTCCTGCGAGATGGAATTCTGTCTTGTTCTTCGGCGTTCACCAATGGATTCCTGAGCTGCATCAAGCGTTTCACGCTTGAAGGTATCCCACATAAGAACAGGGTCTGTTTATATATATCCATACATATACATACATACATACATATATATATCCTGGATTTTCGCGCGGGCTGTTTGTGAAGCCAAATAAATCCTTGAGGCGCCATGACTGTGTGACCCACGGCGCAGCCGCACATTAGGTTAATTGTTTTGCTGCAGTATCGCTATATTGCATTCTCACTTCTTTCACAAAGAAATAGAATGTGCATTCACGCACACACACACGTAAATATGTGTATATGTATATATATATATATATATATATATGTGTGTATATATATGTATATGTTTATATATGTATATATGTTTATATATGTATGTATATGTGTGTATATGTATATATATATATATATATATATATATATATATATATATATATATAAATATATATATATATATATATATATATATATATATATATATATATATATATATATATATATGTGTGTGTGTGTGTGTGTGTATACAAACAAGCCTGTATATTGGTATTGAAAGTGCTATGAAGTGTGGTGGGAGCTTGTTTAGCTTCGTGGTCAATATCAAGGCCGCCAACCTCGACTTTGCTATGATGTTACCATCCTATTTGAGTGTCTGGAGACCCTTGTACCTGCTCTTGATGTATTTTCCAATGAGGCAAAGCCTTTGGGCTTTAGAGGTTTCTTGCATCAAGACCAAGATCCAAGATTTTGGGCCCCTGCTAGAACCTGGTCAGTTCCTGCTTAGGTGAAGATATTTGTTACACAGCTTTACATATCTTAGTGTTACTGTCCATGACTCTGGCCTGTCATTGGCATATTGGCCTGGCAGTAGGTGCCATGAACTTACTCGACAAGAGTATTAAGATGCGCCAGTACCTTCATAGAAGAACCAGGCTACATGACTTCAAGGCCTTGATACTACTGGTACTGCTGTACAGAAGTGAAACCTGGATGGTATCATGGATGCTATCATCTCATCTCAATGCCTTTTACAACGTGTCCTTGTGCTGGATCATGGATCACAGCTGACAGGGTCATGTGTCCAATCAATGGTTACACTATGAGCTTGATGTAGAACCTGTTACATACACAATTCAGGACCCAAACTCAGGCTATACAAGCACCTGACTTGTGATGATGATCCCGCCTACCAAGTTGTCAAAAGTATTCATCACATGTCTCTTTTGTCTAAGGAAAATACTAGGTCTTCTAGAAGAACAAAACACATTTATATGATAACAATTTTATTTGAAAATCACAGTTCTATGGACGGCAAGCAAGTGTTATAAGCACAATTACTTTGTTGGCAGTCAGTCAGCATCACTTAATTTTGTACCTGTTACACAAGATGCAAAACTACATGAAAGCATTATTTTACTTTTCTTTAAGGAAATTAGTTAACATTCTCTTCAGTATATGGCAAAGGATATTCAAAATTGTAAACTGACTTACATTCTTTTAGGCAGTTTGTCTTAAATACTGATAAGTATTTATGGCGATCATGTAAGAAGCATTACCAGAGGAAAGCTAAAGTTTTGAAATAAACCTGCATTTTATGAAGAGCATTTGTTTATTAAATTGAAACCAGTTTGAAAAAAGGATAATTTTGAATCTTAAAATAAGAATTAGCTTGTTGGTTATGTGACAAGGATTGATGAAATTCAAATTCCTGTATTCTGACCTCTCTCTTATATGTCATAATCCCTTTATGAAATGTTCTATCATATATGCTTGCTAAATTATTAAAGATCAAATAGATAATTAACTAAAAGCGGAAATAAAATATCGACTAAGTGACTGGCATAGAAGTCTTGTCTGTATTTTACTTCTTTAGTTTTTCTTTCTTATACAATGTCTCTGATCTTGAATGTGATCATCATTTGGTTTTAAACATTAAAGCCATTAATCCTATTTTCTGTTAAAACTCCACGAAGAACAGCACTCGGTATCATTAAGTCATTATAATTATTCAAATACAAATGATTGTGGCCCCTTAAAATATATCACATACACAATTTTAAATAATATAATCTTAACAATGGCACTGAACATGTGCAGAAATGTCGAATGATTTACAAAATTCTATTGGGAAATCACTAGAACATCATAAACAGTGGAATAAACAAAGTGAAGTATTCTCTATAACTCATATAATCAACAAAACCAGTAGTAATTTATCACACTGTCAATATATCAGTAATAAAGCCTCTAACCTAAGAATAAATGTTTGTACATGGAGATCATGGGAGGAATGTTTGAAGTTTCACACATGAAATAAAAATACTCTTTAAACACTTGACTATCAATAATTTCCTTTTCTGTCAGTCTTGTGAAAGTAGAAAATAGACCTTTTAAATGCAATCTTGGCACTGACTGGCTAGGATATTCCCTGATCTCCACTCACATGGCAAATAAGTGACATTCAGTAAAGGTGAATGTCTATATAAAGCTTTTTGAACTGTCTATCACTCAGAGTAAATGTATTGCATCTAGTGTCTCACAACAATATCTATAACAACTTTATAAAAATGAAGCAACCATTTTAAAAACAACAAATGAGGTTTACTGTTTATCAGTAATTAACAGAATTAAAGAAATCATACCTGTATGATATATGTATTCCAATATATACCAAATCAACTGGTAGATATCTCATTAACAAATGTGAATAAGTAACACTTTGTTATTTAAAATGAAGACAATAAATAAAAATAAAAATATGTAGATAAAAACAACAGCCAAGCTTGTGAGGGGTAGCTGAGGCAGATCCAGGTTTTAGTTGAGAACACAAAGCAAAAGGTCTGATTGTCCTTCACATGTTTCCCTGACTGACCCTAAAGCACTTTAGAATTATTCTTAGTAGTTGAGCCATTGTAAGGTGAAAGATGGAATGGAAATCACATGAATGTTGAGTCTGCCGAGGCAACCTGTGGGTGGTGGTGCGACGACCGTGACTGAAACAGCTCTCGGAGGAGGGCAGCTTTCTCTCGCTCCAGGGCAGTGATTCGTTCACTCTTGTTGCTTACTTCCTGCATTTGAAAAAAAGAGAAGAGTGTTTAATTATGTAACAGTATATTCTGTAATATTTAAGCAAATTAAAAATATAAACCTTTCATTGTCTGTTTTGTAAGAGTACTGATAAGGATTTTTTTTGGGTAGCTACATTTAACATTTTTCTTTGTCTAAACTGTAGCAGCAAAGTTAATTGGACAACACTGTAAAGTTGACATTTCATTGGTTAATGGTACTGTGAAGCCCAACAGTCTGTCTGAATGTATTTGTTTGTGGCAAAGGAAATTTGGAGTAATACAAAATATTAGCTAAAAGTGAAAATAAGCATATGTCATTGAATATGCAAAAAAGATACTACTACCTGTGATACAGAAAATGGAGAATTTACAAAGAAATAACAACAAAAGCATTATGATACATACAAAAAAAGATAATGTATTTTCTATATTTCATCATTGCTACAACACTAAGATGGTGTATTAGACCAGGCAAGAACATCATTTTTACTGATTTTACTAAAAAAGGCTAATATTCTGCTTCATATCAACATTCTGCATAACATAGTAAACCCTTAAAATAGATAAAGCTTCAGTATCATTACATCTTTCATACCTCAGTAAGCAAGTGGTTCTGATCCTTCAGTCTATCAATTACACGGTCCTGGTCTTCTGCTTCTGCTCCTTGGCATCTGGATGAGGCAGTTGCTCCCTCACCCAGGTTTCCTGTGTGTGGAAGTGCGGACGACATGGGGCGGATAGCCAAGTTCATGTGCGTTGGGAGGCCTCGCTCAGTGGCCTCCATCAAGGCCTGTAAGTGGGCATTTACCTCATGGATACGTGCCAATTGGAAGTGTAACTTTTCCTGTTGGGCTTCAATGCTGGGTTCCTGTTTGAGAAAATAATGATTTGAATAAAATGGGAAAAGTTGGAGGCACCACTCACAAATATAGTGGAGAGAAGTCTGAAAAATAATTTTGCCACGAACATTTGAACCTGCTTTACTTACATGTTTTGGAGGTCCATGTGGCAGCTGATGAATTCTCTCTGTTATACCCTGGAGCTGCTGTCTATACCATGCTCTGGCTCTCTCAACCACCTCATAACCTTGCACCAACATGTCTCTCTCAGCCTCTAGTTGCTTCAAACGCCGCAGCTGTGCAAGTTTTAGAGGATAACGTATCTATAAGTATTCACTTCATGCTTTCTTAATTTTTCATAACTTCAAGGTAAATTAATAAAACACACACACACACAAAAAAAGATGACAACAGGAACCTGACTAACCATATTGTTGTCAATGCCATTCTGGAGTGTGTGTCTCCTTGGCTCTCTTCTTCTGCTGGACCTCTTATTGGTAGGAGCTGGAGCAGCCATGGCAGTTGCAGAAGGTGCAGCAGCAGCTGTGAGAGCAGTAGGCTCAGAGTGGTTCACCACAGCTGCTCTTGTGCTGTCACCTCCATCACCCACTCCACGGCCCATGGGTTCTAATGCCTGAACTCTGTATTAAAAAAAATATTTTAGATTTTCTCTTATTTATTTATCTATTTTGTAAAACAATTATCAGTGTATCTATAAACCAACAGAGGCCATTGGTTTTAAGTAACATAAAAGTTTTTTGCAATGGATATTACTATCATTTTCATACCTTTTCCGCACTCTATCTTTGGGGATAACCATTCTTTCCTTGAGAAAACAGAGCTAACATCAAGCTGGTCTCATAACCTCAACACAACCTAGATATAAACTTATTACTGTTTTGTGAAGTGTATTTACAATTAGATGGCTCTACAAGTACTCAACAACAAAGGAGTCAGTTAGTAGGCCTAAGTGACCTATTATTGAACTGACTCCTTGGTGAATA
>NC_061845.1:13233584-13238584 GCF_019202785.1 Penaeus chinensis
ACTGACTCACCTAAAAATGTTCAGAAAATACGGAAAAGGTGTTAATTAACTTCACATGGTGTCAGCGTGCACCTGCTCCCCGTGTGCAAGGTGTAAACAAAAGTTGAAATGCGGGTCAGCCAATGAGAGAGGAGGATGTGTATGACGTCATTATCTTCCACCAATAACCGTAGGGTATGCATATGACGTCATAAGCGCTTCCCGTTTTCTTCGATGAATTAAATTACAGGTGTTCTGAATGAACATAAAAACTGCTGTTATTGTTAAAAACTGCTGCTATAGGTATAGTTACGCCTTTTTTCTCTTCCTCAATAATTACGGCATACGACATTGGATATGCGGCTTAGCTCACTAGAGGAGACAATATATACTGACCAGACTGTATTGTTCACGTGAAAATAAATTTACCATAGAAGGAGGGCAAAGCAACGCTTAGGTATTTCCTGTGCGCGACTGGATTCCCATATTTTTTTCTCTCTTTATAGTTCGAAAGAGAAGCCCACAGATACGCAAGACTATGTAGACTGAAAAGGGTATAATACGAAAATCACGCACTTTACCAAGTATTCTGTAAACACACATAGACGTTTAATTTAAAAGGAAAACGATGTTGAAGAAGCTACAGTAACGTTTATATACAACATAACACAAACCTAGGCCTACCTGAATACATAGATAATGCATAATTTACACACACGCACACACACACACACACAATATATATATATATATATATATATATATATATATATAGATATATTTCTATATATATATTTCTATATATATAAATATATATATATATATATATATATATATATATATACACACATACATATATGTGTGTGTATCTAAATGTATATATATATATATGTATACACATATACATATATACACATGATTGATACATATAACATATAGACAGATAGATAAATAGAGAGATATAGTTATATGTATATATTCATATATAAATATATATACACGGACATAAATATGTATATATACTTATATACACACACACGTATGTGTATATACATATATATATATATATTTATATATACATATATATTTATATATATATATTTATATATATATATATTTATATATATATTTATATATATATATTCATATATGTGTATAAATAGATGTGTGTGTGTGTGAGGGTCACAAATCGGTCTGGAAACTAGACAATAGAGGTGATAACTTGAATATCAGGTATTTCTACTTTTCAACCAGTATGGAAATCTGGTTTACGTCTCCATTTCCGTGTAGATATAGATATATTACGTTCCAGAAATCTAATAATATGAGTTTCTGAATAGCATATGCACGCGTAAATAGAAATAGGTTTGCTTTCAGATAAGCGGGAACAAGATCATTATTTAACCCGACATTGAAATTCCTTTAGTTTCGGTATGGTAACGTGAAGCATAATTCATGAAAATTTTACTGCTTGAAACTATTCTTGTACTCAACGTATAATAAAAAAAATATGTCAGCAACACAATTTTATATAACACATTTAAGGACCTATCATGTAAAGAGAGGTTACAATACAGAAAATACATACATTTTTCATTATTGTTCCCACGAATGAGGAATCCTACAATTACGTTATAATCCTTTTGAATCATCACAATGATGTTTACAATATAACAGTTAATTCATTAAAGATCTGTCAGCAGTTTACATTTCTTATCACCACTGTAATTTATAATCTATCAGACTTGAATCGAACGATCCATCAGGTTATGTATAAATCCATAAATCTCAGCAAATATGCCGTTATTTTTCACTAGAGACAGTACCACTTGTCACGGAGACCTGAGGAACAAGGGTTAGGATGTGACAGTTGCTCTGACAGACAGGTCAGGTCAATCAGAGGTCATGGGGTCACGGGAGCTCATTAGTGAGACAATACCTCAAGACAGGGGTGGTAGCACCTCAGCCTATTACAAGGGTGCGAAGGCAGTGGCTTGTTACACATTTTATTTTCTGAGGATTCTTGATTATTGTTGTGATCAGGGCCTTCGTTATGGTCTTTATGTCGCCAGAAAAGGTACGCGTGGGTAATCGGCAAAATGTTTTCAAAATAACGATTCCATGAAACCTTCAGTCTAATTATCTAAACAGTAATACATGCATTCGTATAAACACACACACGTGTGAACGTGTGGTGTGCTCGCAGAAGTGTGTATGCATGTATATCATATTTATCTGATTATCATACAGTCCATTATATCAGTTTAAAAAGAACCATGTACAGAATCACAATATTGGCGAGAGTATAGAACCATAAAAATGTATTACGAACATGGAAGTCAGTGTAAGAGCGATTTAGTAATAGTGAGACAATACATCAAAACAGGGATGCCATATGGATGCCTCGTTACTTTAATCAAAACTCAGAATAGAAATGTCATAAGAGAGATACAGCTACAACGATGAACAAACAGTATTTTAAAAACACTGAAAATCCAATTCAAAATTAATGCAATAATGTAATATCAAATTTACATACAATAAGTTCATCTATATAACCATTTCATACTACACATATGTTTTTTTTTATCGTGATAGTAGACGTGTTGCAGCGGTAATCATCACTGTATGAAGACGATCGTAAGTGTTATAAACCCAACTCTTTATATGACAGACGAACAACCTTAATTATTACGCTATGGATTCTTATAACAGGTTTAAATCCTTAATGGCGTCACGGGCTCAGCTGGAGGGAGCGTTCGTATCTCCGTTCACAGGTAAACAAAGGGCTTGATAACCATCTAATCTGACAAATAGCCTAACGCCTGTCTTTACACCCCGTTATTCCGAACTGGAACGTCCCAAACTGCCCATGTAACAAAATTAGTTGAGGCATCGTAGTAACTGGCTTCTATTGTTTTTTCTCCTCCCATGAGTGTTTCGGGGGATGAAGATCAAAGTTGCTTAAGTATCTGATGTAGATGATTTTTTTTACAATGTATATATATTTATATACATAAATATACATACATATACATAAATATACATATATATACAACTATACATATATATATACATAAATATACATAAATATACATAAATATACATAAATATACATACATATACATAAATATACATAAATATACATAAATATACATAAATATACATAAATATACATAAATATACATAAATATACATATATATACATAAATATACATAATATATATACAGAAATATACATATATACATAATATATATACATAATATATATATACATAATATATATACATAATGTATATACATAATATATAAATACATAATATATATACACATAATGTATATACATAATATATATATACATAATATATATAATAATATATATTACATAATATATATACTAATATATATATACAAATATATATATACATAATAATATATATACATAATATATATATATGCATAATATATATATACCATAATATATATATACATAATATATATATACAAATATATTATAATAATATATATATATTACATAATATATATATCATAATATATATATATACATAATATATATATACAAATATATATATAATAATATATACATACATAATATATTATACATAATATATATATACATAATATATGTATACATAATAAATTATACATAATATATTATACATATATTATGTAACATATATAATATAATATACATAATATATTATACATAATATATATATACATAATATATATACTATATATATACATAATATATATATACACATATTATATATACATATATATAACATATATATATATATACATAAATATATATACATAATATATATTAATAACTATAATATATATATACATATATTATATATACATATATTATTATATATACATAATATATATTTACATATATATATATATATACATAATATATATATACATAATATATATACATAATATATATAATAATATATATACATAATATATATATACATAATATATATATATATAATATATATATACATAATATATATAATACATAATATATTATATACATAATATATTATTACAAATATATATACATATATACATATACATATATATATATACATAATATATACATATATACATAATATATATAATATATACATAATATTATATATCATAATATATAATATATCATAATATATATATATATACATAATATATATATATACATAATATACATACATAATATACATATATACATAATATACATTATACATTATATATAATATATACATAATATACATATATACATATATACATATACATAATATACATAATATATAATACATATAAACATAATATATATACATAAATATACATATATAAATAATATATACATATACAAATAAATATACATATACATAAATATACACATATACATATATACATATACACATACATATATATATGTACATAAATATACATAAGTATACATATATACATTAGTATACATATATACATTAGTATACATATATACATACATATAGATAATATATATACATAAATATACACATACATATACCTATGTACATAAATATACACATACATATACATATGTACATAAATGTACACATACATATACATATGTACATAAATATACATAAGTATACATATATACATAAGTATACATATATACATACATATACATAATAATTATACATAATTATATAATAATTATATACATAAATATACATATATACATTATATACATAAATATACATATATACATAATTATACATATATAAATAAATATACATATATACATAATTATACATATATAAATAAATATACATATATACATAATTATACATATATACATAAATATACATATATATAGATATACATATATACATAATTATACATATATACATACATATACATATATACATAGATATACATATATACATAAATATACAGAAACATACATATATAGATATATACATATATACATAATTATACAT
>NC_061845.1:13248584-13258584 GCF_019202785.1 Penaeus chinensis
CTGCCCACCATGAACAGTGGTGCAAGTTGTATTACAGAAAATTTAATATAATAATATTGCAAATGGGAGGAAAGAAGTCTTGAAACTGCACATGAATGTTTGTGTGCACCTGGCCTACAAGCTACACACCTGCAACACTGGCCACACAACTAAGTCTAATGCATGGATTTAAGGCCATGTGCAAGCAGCAATGCACTATTATCTAAGGGGTTACACTGAAAACTTAATCCTTGGCTATAAGGAAATAAAGCATTAAGTGGAATTTGGATCATTTCAAATTTATACTTTGCAGTAGATGCAAAGTCTTAAAAGAAAAAGTCCTTAAAAAAGGTTTTGAAAATATTATCAAATTTTAAGACTGGAGAATCAACTTGAGGAGAATATATCAATTACTTGATGCTGACAAAAATATATCAAATGTTACCTGAAAATTCTGTATTTTACATTTTCATGCACCAAGAAACCAAAACACATAGATGATGAAAGAAAAATGTGATACTTTTCTTTAACCTACCAGCCCTAGGTTTTTGTATTCTCTATGTTTTGTGAATTTTGTTGCACACGGATGGCTCTACAAATGCTCAGCTCTAGTGACTACCATTTCCACATTTCTTGAATTTGCAGATTTTTTTCTGATGCTATTACTATCAATACCTTGATTATTATAATTTTATTAAAATACTAATAACAGTGAAAAATAATAAAAGAGAATATTTCTGAAAACCCAAGCAAATGGGTAAACAGATAAGATAGTAGGACTAATCATTGACTTTTTGGTGACTAAGCCATATCTGTGGAAACAACTGATAAACTAAAATAACAGTAGATATGGAATGTATTTTTAATGCAGGACATTGTCACTCTCTAGGAACCAGTTTGCTTTGATTACATGATTTTGATTTGAAATTTCTTTTCCAACAAAGCAACTGCTAAATTGTAAAATAGGGTATGCCCATCAAATATCATGAAATATTTCTAGTCTGAAAGAAGTCCTAAGTATAAAATGTTTTAAGCTTGTGTGCATGTGCATGTGCATATGTGTGTATGTGTGTGTGATTGTATGTGTGAGACTGTGAGATTGTGCGATTGTTTGTGCAAATGTTTCTGCATGCCTGCATGCACAAGGGTGTGTGTGCCATATTTTAAATAAATATATCTCCTGTTTAGAATACTTCAATAACCTTTCTCTTATTTGACATGTTGCATATGACAAACTGTGCATGTGAAAAAAGACACCTTTACTGACTTGTACTGTAACATATCTGGGGAGAAAAATAAAGATGAAAGTCATGAAAAACTTGTGACAAGAGCAGAAGAGATGGACATGAATCCACAGTAACTATCATTCCTAATCCAAAGACCAGTTAGAAAGTGCATGATTTTCTAGTGAGAAAAGAAAGTCCTAGGCAATGCACTTGGTAGTACAGTGCATAATATGTGTGTAGCAGTACTTACTGGTTGGCAAAACTTTCTTGTTGCAAGCTGGGCACATTGTATCACCTGAAATATATTAGGTACTATTTAATTGAAGTTATATATTCTTGCTATTTCAATTTGAATATTCTTTGATACTTTGTAAGCAAAATAAGCAACTTATCTTTGAGTACACAGAATACAAGCAACCAGATATTTTATTTTAGAGGTTTACCATAAACAGGAAGAGCAGCATTTTGTGTTGACACAAGCTTATTCAGAAGATTGCTACAGTCAGCAACAAGTATCCTCTGGCAACCTGTCCTTAGTGAAATCTACGGAAAAATAATAATTTTCATTAGAATAGATACTCAAATACATGACCAAGCTAATAAAAATACAAATAGAACTCTCTAATAACTGATAAATAGTACATCCAACATGCAGATATATTTACAAACCTGATTTTTTTTTTTTTTTTCAGTATCCAGCATTATAGATGATAATGAGCAATATTTGACTAAAACACTACTAATTAATATCTAACCTGGAGATGATAATCATGAAGAATTTTGACAAGGGCATCTCTCAGACCAGGAATTTCCAGACCTCGTGGTATTCGTTGGATGATCATGAGAGGGTCAATGTGAGTGCCAATGTTATTTAGTAATTCTCTGATGTATTCTGACAAGAGGATAAAGTTTTATTAAATAGAGTATATTGCTAAACCAATAATATTTCAATTTTTTTTCTGAAATAAGTTGCAATCCTAAGTATGAAAAGGAAGACATAAAACATAAAAATAACAAAATCAAATAAACTTTCAACACATTATATAATGTATCTTACACACATGTAAGCACATGTATGAACATATAGAAAATCTCACCTGGCTTATCAAGAGCATACTCAATTAGACGGTTCCACAGATCAGCATCGTCATGTTCTTTACAGAGGCGAATGGCCCACAGTATATCTTGCTCTTCTTCCAGAATCAATTGTAGAGACTCAATACTGTTGCCCATTCGATCTGCAACAAGTGAAGCACTATTATAATTACAATCATTATGCTATCATACCAAAGGGATATTCATAATTATCACTTACATGATGAAGGTAATTTTTCAAGACTAGTGATTACAACTCTTGGAATGAAAAAGAAGATAAAAATAAAACATGGAATGTACTGTTTAGATCAGTTCGGAATTTCAAGATTTTATCTCACAAGGCTTAAGACTATTGCAGTTCCTGGAGAAAAAAGATGCTCAGCCAAGTCCTTACCAAGGAGGTGTATTGTTTCTGTGGTGAGGCAACGCATCCTGCACACCTCTAGAGCCTCACTGAGATCATATGAAGAAGAAGTCAGCAACAGGGGCAGCAACTTGCTGCGATCCTGGTCAGCATATAGTGCCACTAGCTGGCTGTGGTATTTAGCACTCATGTCACGTCGTCGTTCATATAACGTGTCCAAGTACTGTTGAGGGATGGCAAGTTTGTATTTAACAGCAGAATGGCAGAGTGGAGCTATACTATGAAAAGAAAATCAGCATTCTTTAAACTAAGAGTAGTAGTAAATACATGATTGTTGTTTGTAAATGTGACTATCTGAGAAGTTTCTGATTTTATTAGAGGGGGATCAGTATGTTATATCAGTGTCCCTGATATTTGCTGTATGTTGTCTGAAGTTTTAGGGAAGAAGAAAGAAAGAAAGAAAGAAAGAAAGAAAGAAAGAAAGAAAGAAAAAAAGAAAGAGAGAAAGAATAAAAGGAAACTAAAAAAGAAAAGAATCAGCAAACTCACCTTATACAAATAATTTGGGTGTGCAGTCAGTGAAGTCACAACACTGTCTGGAGGGATAATGTGGATATGTTGGCAACAAATGTCCAAAGTTGCAGCAGAGTCAAGTGTCATAAGCTCCACCACATGCTTGGCCACACAAGCGTAGAGATTGTGACGACTTATTAAATAAAAAACATCTTTGTGTTTCAGCCTAAAAAAGAAATAAGAAAGAGAGAGAGAGAAAAAAAATTAGTCATACTGTTCTCAGTAATATTGGTTTTCATATTCACAATATCTTTTAATTTGATATACATTTTATTTACTCATGGACAACTAATCCTCCTTTTCACATATCTCAACAATGTGTTGTAGGCCAATATAACAATACATGCAATGTTTCTCTATTTGAAAGACTTACTTTAAATATATTGCTAGAGCCTTGTCATGTTTATCAATATTGGAGTAAAGGTGGGCAAGCGCCTGGAGTAAGACCATGTTGTTTGTGTTTCGAGCAAGAGTCTCTAGTACAGCATTGATAACAAATGACACATTGTAGAGGTGACCTGGCCAGTCTTGGACCACTTGAAGAAAACCCTAAGGAAAATATATTTAAAATTTTCATTTTGAAGCTATATTTGTCTATATGTATGTATATATTTTTTTCTTTCTTTTTCTTCTTAACCATATCAGATATTATTGAGTGTTAAATTCCTAAATTGTTTCTTCTGATACTTTCTTTATTCTTTCACAGTTATATGAAAAAAACATAATGCCATTTAAGTTGTGCCATTTCCTGTACACCTTTTCCAGCTGCAGAAAATCACTGACCAATAATGAAGGATTCTTCTTAATAACAGAGAATAGCATAAAGGTTATTCAATATTACCATGAAATATAGCTAGTAAATATCCTAAGTTGAAAGAAAATCTTACAGGATGGTCTGTATTCAGAAGATCAAGGAGCACAGTCTGGTATACAGCTGGATCCAAGCGGATGCCTTCGCCCAAGGGAAGGTGAGGACTCAAAACTCGCAACTGACGGACTCGATTAAAGCGCACCACAGCTTCCTCCCATAGCACTTTGTCTGAGCCTGTAGGATTAGGAGGTATGGTCACTGACATGCATCTTGAAATTAGGATATACCAGCATAAATTTAATCAATATTCCAGTATCAGAAACCAGATAATGATTCATCATAGACATTGAACAGTAGTGTTAGCACTTCATTTCTTTTAGTCTTGACTTGGAAAATGATACAGTGTAATACAAACTGCTCTATTCTTACCAAGTATCTGAGTGCATAGCTTGGCAGCATCTTGATATAGACCATTGGCCATCAGGTGATCCAAATAAATACGACCCACACTGAGAACTGTGTAATTTTGCACATCTCGGCAGGTCTCTACAAGCTGCAACAAAAGTTGAATGTTAAAAATGATTCTTGGTAACAAGATTTTCTGGTTTATTATCATCTATCTTCAAAGGATGAGTAAATAATACTACAAGAGGGACAAATGATAAAACAACAAAATAACAACAATAAGAATAACAGAAATAACAATAATACTGCTACTATTACTATAGCTACTATAACTATGACAATTACAAATACTACTACTACTACTATTACTAAAAGCTACTACTACTACTATTGATGATAATCTAAAAGATTTGAAATTTGTTTCTTAACCCAATACTGCTGGGGATGACAAGTCCATGCTATGTCCACAGTGATTTTAAACTATCAATTGTGTTTACACATAGATGACACCAGAAAAGCTTAGACACCACGAATCAATTACTAGTCCTACCTATTTCACCTATTTCTTCTCTCTTCCCTGATTTTTGGAAATTTAATTTACATCCTTTATTGCAATCAGTATTTTAATGACACAATAATAATCATAATACTAACAATAATGACAGTATCAATACTAATGGCATAAGAAAAAAAAAAAAAAAAATACTGAAAACTGAAGGAAATGGGAAATCAGGTGAGGTCATGTAGGGCCTTGGCGGCTGAGTACTTGTAGAGCTATCTATCTATAAACAAAATTCACAAAACAAAAATACAGAGGACATTACATGTCCAAGGCAGCACTGGGTTTACTGGCTTCAAATTCCTAAACATTATGGATATGTTCAATTTTGTGACTGCATGTTGTGGATATCGGTACCTCTATTGGCAAGCATACACCTACTTTACAGTAGTTGCATCCATCTTACATAGTTAAAACATAAAAATAACTTGTTGCTATTCACAAAACAGATAAATATACCAAAAGTGTTTGAATATAATTTTGCACATAATTAACCCAGTACATATCTGTGTAATATATCAGTGTTACCATATGATCAATATCTTTTGGAAGGCCACAAATAACAAACCAAAGTTTAAATCATTATCAAATGAAGCTATCATTATCAAGTATGAAATATACTTAATTTCTGCACATTATTTTTCATCTATTCATCAGTCTTACATTGCATACTGGACTTGAGAGTGTGAAGGACCAACTATAATAATAATAATAATAATCATAATAATAAAAGTAATAACAAAAAATTCTACCACAACTACTACTATTACTAATGATAATTTTCTATTACTTTTCATACCTCTAAAGCTTCCTTGTGTTTATCATGCTCTAAAAGCCACTCAATACGATCATCAGAACTTCTGGGTTTTGCAACTACTACATCCTGTGGACACACGATGTAGAACTGCCGATCCTCAATTAAGCATTCTGTCATGCAAGAAGACAACAAATTATAATGAAGAAAAAGAGCAATGTAGAATAAAAATTCATTTAATTTGTCATACATGAATGACTTTTATCATACTTTACATCAATACATTTTCATGGGAATTATGCTGTAAATGTTTCCAAGTTCTAAATCATTTAATAATTGACTTTATATGCAAGCTGCTTTAAAAAGACGTACCAAGAAATGAAATGGAAAGAAAAGAAAAGAAAAATCTGGAGACAAGGTATCATAAAATTTGTTAATGGCACTCAAATGAATATTTTTCTAAATATAAAACCTCCAATACTAACCAAGATGGTAGTTTGCTGGTTTGTATTCCTGATAGCACCTAATACCAAGAACATCTTTCGAAATCTCCTCGAAGGTCCTCTGAAGGGGTTCCAGCACTCGCATCTGTGGCCTTCGTGAGTCCACCCCAAGGCTAGCCAAGGACAGGTCAGTCTGCTTGTTGTAGGCCAAAACTACCAAGTGTTCATCAAGAGGACCAACTCCACATACGTAGAAGTCAGTAGTGAACATGTAGACTGTACCAGGAAATGGAAAATGGTAGTGAGCAGTTATTCATAGACATCAATACATTTGTGATAAAAATCTTGGTAGTGAGACAAAACACTGCTATAAGGCTATAACAGTTTAGCTCTAATTCTACAAGAAAACAAATCAATTAATAAAATCGTATATACACCAAGTTTCTTAAAGACTGATATTTTCTGATAATGAAAAAAATTAAAGCCTGCATTTTCATAGTAAAATTGTAAAAAGCTTTATAAACTAAATGAGATCACTTTCAATAAATTTAATCTTACATATCAAATTAAAATAATAATATTCTACCAAGGTCCTCAGTACTATAGATTTATTGGGTTTCTTTTATTATGAAATATCATAAAAAATCTGTTTCATAAAAAAATATGTGAAGAGGAATTCAAATGAATACTTGAAAGATAAGAAAAAAGAACAAAAGCAAAACAAATAAATAACTGCAAAAATAACACTGCAAAAGGGAAAGAATGTAAATTGAACAAATTGACAAAAAATATAATAAAAGAGATCAGTTTTGAAAACATTATGTTCAAAGGATCTAGTTTGCTAACAAAAAACACATTACCGATTTCCAGGTAGTATGGGGGAAGATCCATCATTCCAGGTGTAAGTGTAGCTGGATTTGCAGACCGCTCCCTTACCCGACACACCTTGACAGAGTCTCCCCAGCCAACTATCAGAGTCTTACTGTCTGGCCAGCACAAGTGAGGTGGGTACTGGTCACATGGTAGACTGATGAAATGAAACAAAAATACTATTAGCAAGTCTTGTTATATGTATTACTGCAGTGTATATAACTTCTATACTTCTTAAGTTGACTTTAACCTAAAACTGATGGGCATGACATGTATGTACATGCCATGTCCATTTTGAGTTAATCTTTTTAATTTATTTTACAACCTTGTACTATGTCACCAATGAGCCAATTATGAGTACAACTTGTCTCACCTGTTTACCCTTTTCCCTGATTTTTGAAAATATTGTATGGTATCTAATATTGCTACTACTAATGTCAATAACATTATAGTAATTATAATGTCTATAAAAAAAAAAAAATACTATCAATATTCATAGCATTAGTAAAAATAAGCATTTCCTGGAAATTCAAGGAAAGGTGAAATCAGGTAAGGTCACAAGGTCTACTAATCAACTCTTTTGTGGCTAAGCACTAGCAAAGCCATCTATGTGCAGTCATTTCACAAAAAATTCTGAAAAGAGCACAACATTTTCCTGGTGACATTGGGATGATTTTAAGCATAAACCCAAACAATAGTCAATAGCCAATAAGCCATATTCAACAATACCCATAAAACAACAAAACACAACCAGTACCAAGAAAAAAGAGCAAATCATTCTCAACTCCCAATCACTCACGCTAGGCTATGATCCCGCTTGATGAGTGTAATGACAGTTTTGGTGTTCATGTCCATCACTCTGACACCAGAATCTGTTGCCCAAGCGAGGAACTGTCCCATCCACTTCATAGCTCTCGCTGGGCCACTCCCCTCACTCAGCACAGTTGAGCGCAGTTGTCCAAACATTGCCTTCTCATAAAGCACGACCTTTGTTGTCCCTGTGGGGATGGTTCTTTTGATTTCTCTGTTTGTTTGGAAAAATGAATCTCCAACCTCAAATACTGACTGAAAATTCTTATCATGAAAACATTCCTTAATCTTACTGATGATGCTTAAAACAAAATTATGGAATGAAAAATGATGATTTTACAAAATCTGAATCTACTACACTATGTTTCCTAATACATTTTTTTTTTGTTTATTCTACGATATAATATAAAAGGCAATATTATCAGATATTATGGAGAAAAAGAAAGCAAAAAAAAACTAACCAACAACAAAGCGTCTGCCAGAGCGAGGTTTGTGGTAAAAGGGATCAAGTGCTACACTGCGCACTGGAGAGTCCATTGTTAGGTTGTGGGAATTCTCCATGGTGTAAAGACCCTGAATTACAACCTAGAAAGAATCCAACTGTTAGAATGTCTATAGTTATATTCCATGTATATTTATTCTTAAACCCTTTAGGAATATAGATTGTGTTACTTCAAATTCATTCTTTACTGTTATCTTTGATTGGACTAATTTATTTTTTCTTTTTGAAGATTATCACCTAAATGGCAGAATATACTTATTTAAAAAAAAAAAAAAAAAAAAACTGCACTTATAAAAATGATAACATTCTTAAAGTAAAAATAAATATAGTAAGATATAACGGCAATATTAATGATATATAATTTATAAAGAGCATATATATATATATATATATATATATATATATATATATATATATATATATATATATATATCTCACTATGACAAAAAAAAATTTACAACAATAACTAAATCCATTTAGAAGCTATACATGTGAAAAATCAATTATAGCTTCTATAATGACAGGTACAATTATTATTATCATTATTATGATACATATATCAAAAAATCTTTTTGCATAATCCTTTATAGACTAAAGCCCAACACAAAAAATAAAAACAAAAGGACATAGAACAAAACAAAGAGGAACAAACAAAAATAAAGAAAACATCCTTCTCTGAGCTTTCACCTTCCTGTCGTGTGAGCAGGAGGCAACATAGTCCCCGTTGTCATCCATGTCCAACATAGTCACAGGGTTGCTGTGTGGGTTGAATTCCTTTACTTTGTTGCCCTGGTGATCTAACACATGAATGCGGCCCCAGTTCGTTCCAATAATCATTAGCTGAAAATAGAAAGTTTGTTGCAAATATTATTGCAATGTGAATAATGGCTGTTTCTTAAGAGTAATTAAAATGCAATCATATGAAACAGCATCCCAAACCAAATAAATATGTGAATTAATTAAATCAAATTCTGGAGAGATAATGTCCGGTAAAGGCAAGATATATATTTGCTCGAACTTGATTTCTGAAAGTGCTTATACTGATGTTGTAAATATGGATGATTTTCAAGCCAAACACATCACCTTAGAATTAGCCTTAATGCAGGAAGCTCCATCTCTCTTTAATATCTCGCGCAGATCTCCGGATATCCTTTCGTACTTTAACTTGGGTTCATCTTCCTCTTCCTCTTCTGAATCCTCCTCTGAGTCTTCTCCTTCCTCTGCCTCTTCCTCTTTCTTCTTACTTTCCTCTTTCGAGTCTTGGGAAGAAGATGTTGAAGCCTCCATTGTTATTGCTAAAATGAAACAAAGTTAGAAAACATTAGTAATATTATATAATGACTATAGTTTATATCTCTACCCTGTCTTCACTTTTGCTGTCTCTCCTGAGAACTAAAAATGTATATATTGGTAAAGTTGAGAACTCTCTGCTTTAAGATATGTCCCTGGGTTTGCCAAATCCCTTAGAATTTTAGGGAGTTATTTATTCAACCCAATGCCGACAAGCATGATGTGTGCATGTGTAGATGGCTACACTTGTACTAAGTTACCAATGAGCCAGTTATGAGTACTGCCTGTCTCCCCTGTTTACCTTTTTCACTGATTTACG
>NC_061845.1:13271084-13278584 GCF_019202785.1 Penaeus chinensis
TTTGTTCCCAGACGTCGACACAGTGACAGCCATGATATAAACGGTTTATTAAGAGAGGCGAGCAACCGAGGCATTCGTATGGATCCGCTCGCTTGCAAAACAGTCCGTCGAACCGAAGCACAACCGACCTTGACTTACTGCTGCGGAGACACGGCAGGCATTCCGCAGAGGGATGGGGCGTCTCTCCTGATTACCGTCTGCTTCCTCCTACTCACGGGCTTCTCTCACTTCCATTTTCTTTGTGTTGCATTTTGCATCTGTCGCACATTCATCTATGCCCTGTTGTTCTTGGAAATCTTGGAGACTTAAAATACCCACTCTCTTAGACTCATATACAGAGGAAACGCGCTGATCAAAAAGACGAAGAAGCTCTCATATAGGTAATCTCCACGAAATGAAAATTCCTATGTTTATTAGTTTACACAGCACTGACGTCAACAGGGAAATATATTCATGTGTGTGCTGTACCCACCAGAGGCTACGTATTTCCGTCTTTCTCTTCTTTCGGCGCGCTGCAGACACACATTAGTTAGCGTATTCTACGTATGGAGGTACAGCCGACGTCCGTAAATCGATGGCGCTATGGTAGGCACCAGTTCGAGGGACCGTAGAAGAATTACCACTTCACTTTCTTCCTTTCCTTGTCCTTACAGTGTGCTGTCTTCGAAGGGGAGAAAGTAATAACCATACATTTCGCTTTTTCTTGTTTTTCTGATGAATGACGCATACTTTATATGGAAAACTATAGTCATCAAAGGTGAGTTACCCCTTGTATAGACTTGTGCGTGATCATGCAACTCTACACACGCGGAAAACGTGTAGTTACAAACCCTGCATTACATGTGTCATTACTCATGACCGCTATACCTTCTCGTGTTCCCCTCCCTTATATACACACACATATATATGTAAGAGTTTGCGCGCGCGCACATTCTTAAAAGTGTGTGTGTGTGTGTTTGTGTGTGTGTGTGTGTGTGTGTGTGTGTGTGTGTGTGTGTGTGTGTGTGTGTGTGTGTGTGTGCGTGTGCGCGCTTATGTGTATGTATGTGTATGATTATATATATATATATATATATATATATATATATATATATATATATTCATCTACACACACACACACACACACACACACACACATACACACACACACACTATATATATATATATATATATATATATATATATATATATATATATATATATATACAGAGATAGAGAGGGAGAGAGAGAGAGAGAGAGAGAGAGAGAGAGAGAGAGAGAGAGAGAGAGAGAGAGAGAGAGAGAGAGAGAGAGAGAGAGAGAGAGGAAGAGAGAGAGAGGAAGAGAGAGAGAGGAAGAGAGAGAGAGGAAGAGAGAGAGAGAGAGAGAGAGAGAGAGAGAGAGAGAGAGAGAGAGAGAGAGAGAGAGAGAGAGAGAGAGAGAGAGAGAGAGAGAGATTTAATAAGTTTACTGCAACAAGCCTTTACATCGCTAAAGGACAGAGCACTGCAGTTATCCTTACTCTTAACAACAGAAAGAGATGGAGTAATGAACATGAACAGCAAGAACATCAAGGACATAAGAGCGAGGTACACAGACAGGCATAAAAGGGGAGTAAAAGAACTTTAGAAAACAAGCAGCCCTGGTAACAGAATTTTACGCTGACATTGCTGTCCTACGAGACCAAGCAGGGGGAGGGGGGAAGGGAGAGGGAAGGGGTAGCTTCCAAAGGGCATTGTCCATTTTAAGGATATTTTCCCATTTGCTTATGGGCGGTATCTGTTTTGTTTGTTTATGGCCTGTTCTTCCTCCATATCTGGAGTTTTAACAGTTCGATTCCCCTCCATCTCTGATTTTTTTTTTTCTCTCTCTCCATTTTAGGATTTTTTGAGATTCCTTGACTGTTTAATCTATTCAAAATCCTGCCTCTTTTTATTAATCATACGTACTGACAGACACAAATTAAGCAGTTTATCCGTAAATAAATATATTTTAGAAATATAGATCTTTGATGTACACGAAACTCCTTTTCTGTTGCCATCGCCTCATTTTGGCTTTTTGGAGGCCTTCGTGAGAGGTCAGAGGACACAACCTTAAAGAGTACTTGAACTAATTCTTCACTCCCCTTGTATATGTACATTCGCTGACCTTTGTTCACGCAAATTCTCATTCCGAAATAATAACAATTTATAAATTCTCGTGAAATCGAGAATGGATCTGTTGGTACAGTGATGACTGAAATTAAATAGAGATAATAATAATGACTAAGATAACAATGATCTGGGTAGTCATACTTGTCCTAGTAATGAACAAAACAAAAGAAGTGACCAAAACTCAAGATAATGTAGATAATGATAATAGCAACAGGAATTGTTAATAAATTATGATCTTATCTTATCATAAGCATTATTTCTATTACTATGATTATGATCCTTTATATATATATATATATATATATATATATATATATATACACACACACATATATATATTTATATATATAAATATATATATATATATATATATATATATATAAATATACATAAGATAGATAAATAGACAGATAAATAAAGAGAGATAGCTTCATACAGAAGATTTTATTTATAAATTTATTGAATAATTGCTGCCGCGTCAACATATAAGGTCATTAGCGGCTTGGGGTAAGGAAGTGTTTTTGATTTTGATTTTTGATGTTTGTGGATTTCCAGAATAGTTATTTGTCAAAACAAATAAATGTGCCAGACACCCATGGATTATCATAAAGAATTGCGGCGAAAAAGGGTAAAAATGATTAAAGACTAGGATAAGTGAACATAAGGGGATGAAGAAGAGAAGGAAAAGGGGAGAAGAAAAGACAATGCAAAATGAGTTAAGGCGAGGGCTGAGGACCAAGGCAGGGGCGATCCCTCTATTGGGCCTCAGTCTCCGGGTCCTACCCCCCCCCCCCCCCCGACGGCAACGAGCAAGGGAATGGGTGGGGGGTCATACATAAGAAACAATCACACACATGACCTTTGGGCGATGTAAATGAACAGAGCAAGAGTACAAAGGGTTAGTGTAGCAAGGAGTCGAGCCTAGAGTTGCAGAAGTCAGCAAAATTTTGCTTTTTGCGTCGCGACTGCATATGTACGGGTCATGTACAGGACAAACATAAGTTTCATTGTTCCAGAATTTTCATTTTCATTCGCTTTTCACACTACTCCATTTACTGTTTCCTACTCTCTCTCTCCTCCTCCCTGTCCCCTCTATTTGTCTGTCTGTCTCTCGCTCTCTCTGTCTGCCTCTATCTCTCTGTATGGCTGTCTCTCTCTCACTCTCTCTTCTGTCTCATTCTCTCTCGCTCTCTCTGTCTGTCTATCTACCTGTCTGTCTCTGTGTATGTCTGTCTGTCTCTTACTCTTTCTTCTCTGTTTCAGTCTCTATCTCTCGCTCTCTTTGTCTCTGTCTGACTATCTGTCTGTCTGTTTGCCTTCTGGCTGCCCCCCCCCCCCTCCCTCTCTCTCTCTCTCTCTCGCGCGCGCCCTGTCTGTATATAGACACACACACACACACACACAGACATATATATATGTATATATATATATATATATGTATATGTGTGTGTGTGTGTCTGTGTGATATATATACACACATATATATATATATATATATATATATATGACCGAATGAAGAATGGATACAAATAGATATATAAATAGATAAACAAAATATATCTGAGAGAGAATGAAAGGGATATGAGGAAATAATAATATTCCTTTCTCTGACACTGTACTGGCAAATTATAAATTTTGTCTTTATACGCGTTAGATTTGTGTGAGTGTGTGTGTGCGTTTCTTTCCCAATGGCCTACTAACTCATCCTGTTAAATTCAGATATTAGCTGGTATTCTAACTCGATTCCTTTTTCCAGCCCATTTAAAACTTAGAGTCATACGAAGTTCTTGTACATCTCACATGAAATAATGAGAAAGTTTGCTTCTGGGGTAGGAAGAACAGTTTTAACAGTAACACAGATTTATAGTTCTACTAATCTATTAATCTATCGGTCTGAAACCGCGTCATGGCGTCCGGTCTCTCAAAGAGTTTAAAGAGTATAAGAGTATAATCAGAGTTTCATTTGCCCCCCCCCCCCCCCAACAAAAAAAAAAAAAAATACCACTAAAGATTTGTGTCTGTCATCGATTGATAGTTCCTATACATTAAAGGTGTAGTGGATTGCATAGTACACCCATCATAACTGGCATAAAATACCATAAAAACAAGCTTTTTCGTAGGCTCAGCTGGCTCTTTGTTCGCCATTCACTGAGGTCTGAACTCATTGCTTATGTGAAAGTGTGATTTCCATAACAATAATAATAATAATAATTGTTAATAAAAACTGGTTACTTTTCAGGCACGGCTAGTGTAATTCGGCATTCAGCTTATTTGACCATAAGCTGACTTGGTGTGTGAAGCATCCAATCACGAACGACTTAGCGTGGTGGCCTCATTCGCGGATTCGTGGCGTATCGGCGAAGCTTATTTCAGATTAGAGTTTCCGCATAAGGATTCGGACAATTCGTGGTGGCAGTGTTGTGCCCATCCTCCATTCATAAAGCTTGCATAGCCATGAATGGGAAAGTAAAACTCTGATATAAATTTGCGCTTATGTGTTCATGTGGCTGTGTGTGTGCATGTGACTGGGTATATTTGTGTATACACGAATTAGGAAATATGTATATGCGAGTACAAATGTGTGTTTGTATATGCTTCTGCTGATGCATAGGCATGTGTATACATGTACGTATGTCTGTATTTACGTGAGCGTGTGTCACCAAAGCCTCACTTCGTTTTCATCTTCTTTTCTTTATATTCTTTATTTCCGTTCCTTTTATATATCGTACTTATCACTTCCCCAACTTTCTCATTTTTCACCACGAAGAAAGGAGCGAAAGGAAACGATAATGGAGAAACAATGCGAAAGGAAGAGAAAAACGAAGACAAAAGATAATAGAAGTGAAGCAGAAAAATAGTAAAAAGAACCAAAAAAATATGTATATATACATATATAATGGAAAGAAGATATAAAAGGATAAAATCAAGAGACAAAAGAAGAGAAAATGAAAGAGGAAACTTAAAAGAAGAAGAGAAAGAAAACTGATATAAATTATTCTAAACTTTCACAAACTTTTATAAAACATAAACTTTGGCGGGAGGTGAACCGTGGCCGGCCAGCCCTTACTCGGCCCGGCTACCATTTGTCAGGGCGCTATCACAGCACAGTGTTAACTCAGGGACCGTCTATCACTGGCCGAGGTGCAACGTTTATCAACACAGGTCGAGGCTTTGTCAACACTGCATGACAACAACATCAACAGCACTCCATCAACGCCTCTTCCTCCCCCCCACTGTCCGTTGGTCATGCATAGTGCCGATTGACTCCTCAGGAAACGGTGAAGCAAGGAAAGGGTTAGAACTGGTGAAATACGTGTTTATTTCCTCGCAAAATCAGTGTTATCATCATCATATTAATTATCCTTATACTTTGACATTATCACTGATACTACAAATAATTCCGTTATTATGTTTCTTTCACATTTCATCGTCATCAACATGAATCTTCATCTTCCATTATTCCTCTTTATATTCATTCTGTGTACCATAATTATGCCAATCTTATCCTAAGCAGATCATCTACACCACGCCAGCGAAGCACTAATTACTAATTATCTCCGAGGAACAAGGTCATTAAGTCGCCATGTCCCCAAGACTCTGGTTAGGTCAAGTTACTGCTTCTTGCTCCTTAACTTGACACCCAGGACGCTGTGTGCGCGTGTGTGCTGACGCTCGTGTGTCTCTGTGAGTGTGCGACTATGTGCGGTTATGTGTGCTTGCCTGTATCTTTGCACGCCTAACTGTCTATCTGCCTACCTATCTATATCTCTGTCTAACTACCCATCAACTTACCTGCACGCCAACCTACCCATCTATCTACCGACCTATTAATGTCTATCTACCTATCTGTTTTCTGTCTACTTTACCTACAAACCTATCTATCTACAAACGTACCTCTCTATCTATTTGTCCATCTGTCTATCTGTTTATCGGCATGCGCGCATGTGTGTGTGTTTGCTTGTTTGTTTGTTTGAGTGTATGCCGTGTGTACTTTGGCTCGTGTTAGTATATGTATGCGTAAGTATACGTACTTCCTTGTTCATTTTCTGCATTCTTAAAATCGAAATGATCATTTTGATATATTAGTTCTGTCACATACTACTGGTATTAAAGTTATCTAAATGATAAATATAAAAATTATAACAAAAATAAAGATATCTCCATAAAGTTCATTTATATGACAGTAATAACAATAATAATAACACAACAACAACAACAACAAAACCAAGATGATGCTAATAATAATAATAACAATGTTCATAATTATTATTATTATGATGATGATGATGATAGTGTTGATAATAATAATGATAATGATGATGATGATAATAATATTAATTATAACAACACCAAATGATAATAATAATAATAATAACAACAACAACAATAATAATGATAATAGTAATAATAGTAATAATAATAATAACATTAATAATAGTAATTATTATAATAATAATGCTGCTGCTGACGATGATGCTGATGCTGATAATAACAACAATAAGAGTTAATGATAACAATGCTAATAATGATGATAACAATAAGAATGATATTGATAATAATAATAATAATGAAAATTATAATAGTAATAATAACAAAAATAATAACAGCTACAATAATAATAATGATAATAATAATAACAATAATAATTATTATCATTATAACAGTCATGATAATAATAACGATGATGATGATAATTATAATATCACTATCATAATGATGATAATAATAATGGTGATGATGATGATGATGATAATAATAATAATAATAATAATAATAATAATAATGATAATAATAATAATTATAGAATCATGACAATAATGATCATGATAATAATAATAATGATAATAATAATAGTAACAATAATAATAATAATAATAATAATGCAAATAACAATAATAACAACAATGATAATATTATCATAATAATAACAACAAAGATTACAATCAATATATTATAATAATTACATCAGTAACAATAACAACTATTATTATCATCGTTATAACAATGATAATAATATTGATAATAATAATAATGATGATTATATTGATAATAATGATTATATCAATACTGATTATAATGATGCTAATGGTAACGTTGACAATGATAACAAAAGAACAAGAACAATAACAACAACAACAACAACAATAATAATAATAATGATAACAATAACATTATCATTATCGTTATTTAGCTTTTATCATTATCATTATCAATAATGTGATCACAAACATTATTATTACTACTTCCCCTAATATACATAATCTGGCAGATAGATTAGTACAGTAATATAACAATCAAGTATCAATTGATTTTCACATGTGTAAAATAACATTGGTGTCTTTAAAAAAATGTAGGTTACTGCTTAAGG
>NC_061845.1:13283584-13298584 GCF_019202785.1 Penaeus chinensis
GTGTTCTTAAAACTCGCCTAACATACACTACAGCCTCACAGACCAAGAAACAGACAGACGAAACAGGAGGACGGAGCTGTGGCTACGTTTCTAAACGAGCCGTTAGATCGAACTATCTTCATTCACATCGGGGAAATCCGTGTGACTGGCCGCTAGTGCATTCTCGCTTAATTAATCAACTGCTTAAACAGGTTATTTTTTGCACCATTAAACACTATTTGTTGATTTCTGATACTAGACATGAGGACTCAGACGCCAGAGGTGACGAGGTATATTCGGCATTCTCAATACAAAAAGTTATTTCTATATTTACGTTTATTTTTCTGTTTGGTTTTCTGTTTGCCTTTGCTTGTTTCATTTTATTTCCCTTCTGTCTCTGCTCCACTCTCTTTATCCTTCGCGCCTCTTTCACTATCTATCTATTCATCTATTCATCTTCTCTCGTTCTTCCTAATTTATTGTCAGGTGATGCTGCAACTCATTCATATATTTTATATTTTCTGATAGCTAGATTAGCGGGAAAACAGCAGGCCGAGTATTAACTCTGGCCTGAAGATTCCTCATGGTGCTGCTTCGGTGATGTTCCTTTGATGAACCATGAATACAAATCCGTAGGTTTCGTTTCGAACGGAGCGAACCTTGAAGATAATACGTAGTGGTTGGTGAGCGCAAATGCTCCGGTTGCATATGATGGCGTTTTTAATGCGTTCGTAGAACTGTGAACATTTTAAAAAATCTATGGGACTGAGATACCGGGGAATTGGTGGTCACACTTATCTGCTGCTGGACAAAGCGCTTTATTCCATTTTATGCATTAGTATGTTAGAAAGCTTAGGGACATAGTGTAGCATATCTTTGCCTTTGTTATTTTCTAGAAGGAGGGCAAGATATCGTACCCAGGATAGCTACCTGGGCACTTTCTAAACAATATCTTTTACATGTTTGGTGAGTGTCAGAGGACTGTGCAAGCCGATGCCACGGATCTCAGTTTCGGGCAGCAAAGGGAGGAGCCTTCCTCCAAGAACAAAAGCTATGTTGTGTGCCGAGTCCTGTGTTCTCGTAATAAGCACAAGTTCTCCGGCTTAAGACTGACTTACCATCGTTATCCCCAAGAGGCGATGAGTCTTAGATTTCGTTGTTTTGTAAGTGGCTGTGCTATCTTGTTTGTAAATGCTGGTGTACAGGGTGCATGTCCAATAACCTGCAAGTCCATATGTGTTGTTTATGAGCTAGTGTTGGGGCGGACATTACGTAGCAAGGGCCAAGCACTACCCTGGAGGACGCTCTCTTTGATGGAATCCTCATTAACCTTTGGTCATTTACAAGTACATTTGTTCCTCGTTAAATCTTTGGCCACTTATAGATACATGCAATCATCATTGATCGTTCAGTTGAATAGTAGATACAGTTATACCTCGGAAGTAATACAGAATTAGCAATGAGATATCTACTTTAATGCCTACCCCTCTCTCCTAAAAGCAAACAAACAAACACACAAATAGACTAGGCAACATCTAACCTTTGTGACAGATCGAGCAGCGCGGGATAATGGACGCGCCAAAACAAAACAAAAAGTAAAAACGAGAGAAAAAAGGAAGAAACGAGGGAAGTATGTAATAAGTTGCCAGTTTGAATAAAAATATTAGGTTAACCTCGCGTTCGGTTACCTGAGTTTAACAATTTGTTTTGGTTCCAGCGGGTAGGTGTGAAAGGGTACATGACAATCGTCTGCACTTCATTATCTCGTAAATATATTGGAGGTGGACACACACAAACACACACACACACACATATCTGTATATATATGTGTTTGTTTATATATATATGTATATATCATATATATATGATACATATTAATATATATATATATATTATATATGATATATATAAATATATATATATTATATATGATAGATATAAATATATAATTATATATATATAAATGAGTGTGTGTGCATATATATATATATATATATATATATATATATTATACACACACACACACACACACACACATATATATATATATATATATATATATATATATATATATATAATAGTAATTTTGGATGGCATGAACAAATATTAGGCTTCATTATCCGTTCATTCTAAATTTATGCAAACTGAGACTGGTGTACCTCTCGGGGTTTCTATTTTTCGGATATGCATTTTTTACAGAAAGACGATGGTTATAAGAATATTTAGCTTGATGTTATAGACGCCTCCTTATCCCCTGGTCAAGGCAAAAGGTTTAGGTCACTCGGCTGGTTTATAATTTGTGCCAAAATAATTCAGTATTTTTCCTCCGCAGCTTTTAACAATTACTGAAAACCCCCGTTTAAAATTCATGGGTCGGGACGAGCACCCACACACTATGTGGTTAAACTCTCTCATTTTCGGAGATTTCTGTGAAAAGTTATGAAATGCATTTGCGATGCGAGAGAGAAGGTGAGACCATCCTTTAGTTATGCAACATCGTCTACCCCCCCCCCCCAGCCCCCTCTTATTAGCATTGCAGATGAACGTGTGCAACTTTGCTTCGGGGGAACACTGTGAAGGCCAAAAAGCGTAGGTCTGGTGTCTTCTCGGCTGAACTTATGGTCAGATGGGCGCCTTCCTTTTCCAAGAGAACGAGTTTAGGGGGCGTTTTTCTTACATTTTTGTTCTCTGTCCATGCGTTCTGGATGCCATTCGTACAGTCATAGCTGTCTGTTGGTCGATCTGCCTTAATATCTATCTATCCATCTATATAAGCTTTTCTGTCAGAAATAAAGACTACATATATATCCATCTATATTCATATCTCCATCAGCTTACCAGCTTATCCATATCTGTCAATATATCTATCCATTAATTCTATTGATGTATCTATGTGTCTATCAGCTCTCCCATCAATATTTATCTATCCAAGAATGTCGTAATAGTCTAATCCCCGTCAGAACTGCCTCTCTCATATTCAGACGATGGGAGCAATGAAGTTAGGTTACGTGAAACACGGCTTATTAGGGGGAAAAAAAAAGAGAATCAATTTAGGGATATGTGAAATGTGTGACGAGAATGGAACTAATGCGAAGGAAATTGGCAACGGCAAGATAGGATGCTTGTTGCCATCATCTCAAAATAGTTTTGGTTATCTCCTCATGGTTGTGACTGTCCTATTCTGGTTGTGACGATCGTCTAATGGTTGTGACTATCCTCCAATGGTTGCGAAAATCCTGTAATGGTTGTGACTATCCTGTAATGGTTGTGACTATCCTCTAATGGTTGTGACTATCCTGTAATGGTTGTGACTATCCTCTAATGGTTGTGACTATCCTGTAATGGTTGTGACGATCGTCTAATGGTTGTGACTATCCTCCAATGGTTGTGACTATCCTCCAATGGTTGTGACTATCCTCTAATGGTTGTGACTATCCTGTAATGGTTGTGACGATCGTCTAATGGTTGTGACTATCCTGTAATGGTTGTGACTATCCTCTAATGGTTGTGACTATCCTGTAATGGTTGTGACGATCGTCTAATGGTTGTGACTATCCTGTAATGGTTGTGACTATCCTCTAATGGTTGTGACTATCCTGTAATGGTTGTGACTATCCTGTAATGGTTGTGACTATCCTCCAATGGTTGTGACTATCTGTAATGGTTGTGACGATCGTCTAATGGTTGTGACTATCTGTAATGGTTGTGACGATCGTCTAATGGTTGTGACTATCCTCCAATGGTTGTGACTATCCTGTAATGGTTGTGACTATCTGTAATGGTTGTGACTATCCTCCAATGGTTGTGACTATCCTGTAATGGTTGTGACGATCGTCTAATGGTTGTGACTATCTGTAATGGTTGTGACTATCCTCCAATGGTTGTGACTATCCTGTAATGGTTGTGACGATCGTCTAATGGTTGTGACTATCCTGTAATGGTTGTGACTATCCTGTAATGGTTGTGACTATCCTCCAATGGTTGTGACTATCCTCCAATGGTTGTGACTATCCTCCAATGGTTGTGACTATCCTCCAATGGTTGTGACTATCCTCCAATGGTTGTGACTATCCTCCAATGGTTGTGACTATCCTCCAATGGTTGTGACTATCCTGTAATGGTTGTGACTATCCTCCAATGGTTGTGACTATCCTCCAATGGTTGTGACTATCCTCCAATGGTTGTGACTATCCTCCAATGGTTGTGACTATCCTCCAATGGTTGTGACTATCCTCCAATGGTTGTGACTATCCTCCAATGGTTGTGACTATCCTCTAATGGTTGTGACTATCTGTAATGGTTGTGACTATCTGTAATGGTTGTGACTATCTGTAATGGTTGTGACTATCCTCTAATGGTTGTGATATCCTGTAATGGTTGTGACTATCTGTAATGGTTGTGACTATCTGTAATGGTTGTGACTATCTGTAATGGTTGTGACTATCCTCTAATGGTTGTGACTATCCTCCAATGGTTGTGACTATCTGTAATGGTTGTGACTATCCTCCAATGGTTGTGACTATCCTCTAATGGTTGTGACTATCTGTAATGGTTGTGACTATCTGTAATGGTTGTGACTATCCTCCAATGGTTGTGACTATCTGTAATGGTTGTGACTATCCTCCAATGGTTGTGACTATCCTCCAATGGTTGTGACTATCTGTAATGGTTGTGACTATCCTCCAATGGTTGTGACTATCCTCCAATGGTTGTGACTATCCTCCAATGGTTGTGACTATCCTCCAATGGTTGTGACTATCCTCCAATGGTTGTGACTATCCTCCAATGGTTGTGACTATCCTCCAATGGTTGTGACTATCCTCCAATGGTTGTGACTATCCTCCAATGGTTGTGACTATCTGTAATGGTTGTGACTATCTGTAATGGTTGTGACTATCTGTAATGGTTGTGACTATCTGTAATGGTTGTGACTATCTGTAATGGTTGTGACTATCTGTAATGGTTGTGACTATCTGTAATGGTTGTGACTATCTGTAATGGTTGTGACTATCTGTAATGGTTGTGACTATCTGTAATGGTTGTGACTATCTGTAATGGTTGTGACTATCTGTAATGGTTGTGACTATCTGTAATGGTTGTGACTATCTGTAATGGTTGTGACTATCTGTAATGGTTGTGACTATCTGTAATGGTTGTGACTATCTGTAATGGTTGTGACTATCTGTAATGGTTGTGACTATCCTGTAATGGTTGTGACTATCCTCCAATGGTTGTGACTATCCTCCAATGGTTGTGACTATCCTCTAATGGTTGTGATATCCTGTAATGGTTGTGACTATCCTCCAATGGTTGTGACTATCCTCCAATGGTTGTGACTATCTGTAATGGTTGTGACTATCCTCCAATGGTTGTGACTATCCTGTAATGGTTGTGACGATCGTCTAATGGTTGTGACTATCCTCCAATGGTTGTGACTATCCTCTAATGGTTGTGACTATCTGTAATGGTTGTGACTATCTGTAATGGTTGTGACTATCTGTAATGGTTGTGACTATCTGTAATGGTTGTGACTATCCTCTAATGGTTGTGACTATCTGTAATGGTTGTGACTATCTGTAATGGTTGTGACTATCTGTAATGGTTGTGACTATCTGTAATGGTTGTGACTATCTGTAATGGTTGTGACTATCCTCCAATGGTTGTGACTATCCTGTAATGGTTGTGACTATCTGTAATGGTTGTGACTATCCTGTAATGGTTGTGACTATCCTCTAATGGTTGTGACTATCTGTAATGGTTGTGACTATCCTGTAATGGTTGTGACTATCTGTAATGGTTGTGACTATCTGTAATGGTTGTGACTATCCTCCAATGGTTGTGACTATCTGTAATGGTTGTGACTATCTGTAATGGTTGTGACTATCCTCTAATGGTTGTGACTATCCTGTAATGGTTGTGACTATCCTGTAATGGTTGTGACTATCCTCCAATGGTTGTGACTATCCTGTAATGGTTGTGACGATCGTCTAATGGTTGTGACTATCTGTAATGGTTGTGACGATCGTCTAATGGTTGTGACTATCTGTAATGGTTGTGACGATCGTCTAATGGTTGTGACTATCCTCCAATGGTTGTGACTATCCTGTAATGGTTGTGACGATCGTCTAATGGTTGTGACTATCCTCCAATGGTTGTGACTATCTGTAATGGTTGTGACTATCCTGTAATGGTTGTGACGATCGTCTAATGGTTGTGACTATCCTCCAATGGTTGTGACTATCCTGTAATGGTTGTGACTATCCTCCAATGGTTGTGACTATCCTCTAATGGTTGTGACTATCCTCCAATGGTTGTGACTATCCTCCAATGGTTGTGACTATCCTGTAATGGTTGTGACGATCGTCTAATGGTTGTGACTATCTGTAATGGTTGTGACTATCTGTAATGGTTGTGACTATCCTGTAATGGTTGTGACGATCGTCTAATGGTTGTGACTATCCTCCAATGGTTGTGACTATCCTCTAATGGTTGTGACTATCCTGTAATGGTTGTGACGATCGTCTAATGGTTGTGACTATCCTGTAATGGTTGTGACTATCCTCCAATGGTTGTGACTATCCTCCAATGGTTGTGACTATCTGTAATGGTTGTGACTATCCTGTAATGGTTGTGACTATCTGTAATGGTTGTGACTATCTGTAATGGTTGTGACTATCTGTAATGGTTGTGAATATATATACATATATATACATATATAGATATAGATTGATATGTACTGTATATATATATATATATATAATATATATATATATATTATATATATATATATATAATATATATATATATAAACACTTCGCACACACACACACACACACACACACACACATATATATATATATATTATATATATATATATAAACACTTCGCACACACACACACACCACACACACACACACATATATATATATATATATATATGTGTGTGTGTGTGTAGGGGAAGTCACCGCCGTGGCACAAGTGTTTAGTGATTAGGAAGGACATCCAGTCAGGCAAGGGTGGCACTGCCATATAACCTCTCAATAGTGAATTGAGAGGTTATATGGCATAAATGGCTGTTGAAAAAGAAAATATATACATATGCATATATATATATGTATATACATAAATATATGTGTATGTTTATGTGTGTGTGTGTATGTGTTTTATTTACGAAGGTGGCTCATTAATGATTTCCTGACCTATTTACACTTATCCTAGGAGGCTGAAATTTCACATGCATAATAATACACATCTCTCTAGATTATGTGTTAATTTCCAGTCCTTAACTCAGAACGTTTTTTCTGTTACAGAGGGACTTGTAATCCCCCTGTAACAGCAGTCTGTAACAGCAATCTGCTGGTTGTGTTTGAAGCCATAAAGTGACTTCAAGAAATCAGTGTCTCATCAGCTTGGAAATGTTTGCCTTTCAAAAATGATTTCATGTATGGAAAGAGGTGAAAGTCAAATGATGCAGGTCGGGAGAATAAGGAGCATAAGGCAGAATGTCATGGCCACAGGACTGCGCTTCCATCTGGGCAATGAGAGAATTGTGAACAGGGACGTTGTCTTGTAGAAGGCAGACACTTTTCACATTCCACTCGTCTTAGATTTGATAACCTTCCGCATCTTCCGTAGTAAGCTCCTGCCAAGATATCCATCTTAACTACTCCATGCCCGGTCCCAAATGGCTGTGAGCATGACCTTGCGTGCCGAGGATGTGACAAGGGCCTTTTATGGGGGGTAGTGAGTCAAAGTGCTTCCATTATTTTGACTGGGACCTAGTTTCTTGCTTATAGTGATGGACCTAAGTTTCACCCTGCGTGTAGAATAGTCCTCCTGGTTTTCTTGACACATGGCTAAAAGAAACAATGGACTCATTCCTGCATCTAGAAAGATGTGACATCTTGGGATAGCTGACAAACAGTAAGACAGCGATCTTCAAAAATGGCAATCTCTTCTTGATGAAAGGTATCCTCATTAATTGCAGACTAGGGTCGAGCTAGAATAGGAGCCGTTTCCACAGATCCCCGACAACACCTGAACTAGCTATGCCAGTGTTTAACATCGTCATTTGATGGGGCATCCTCCCCAGAAGTTGCTTTCATTTCATCGAAGGTCTCTTGTGGTGTGCGGCCGTACTCAACTGGTTCCATTTTTAAACCTTAGTGCATCTCATCGCTGTGACAAAAAACATGTTATGAGTTAAGGACTGGAAATCAACACATAACCTTTAAAGACGTGTATCATTATCCTAGGAAGCGGAGGATGGTGAGGGGAAATCTTTAATGCACACACACACACACACACACACACACACACACACACACACACATATATATATATATATATATATATATATATATATATATATGAACTGCATTCATGTTGACAAATGTAGAAAAGGTATGAATGAGAATTAATATATTCACAATACAGGAGATCTATTTGACCGGTTTCGATTATATCTTCGTCAGAAATACATACATCAAGGGAATTATAGAGTATATATATATTAGACATGAGCTGACGAACCACCTGACGACTGTGACCTCTCACTCGTTGTCCGTATTTCCCTTGATGTATGTATTTCTGATGAAGATATAATCGAAACCGGCCATATACATCTCTTGTATTGTGAAGATATTAATTCTCATTCATACCTTTTCTATATATATATGTATATATATGTATATGTATATATAATATATGTATATGTATATGTATATGTATATATATATATATATATATATATATATATATATATATATATATATATCATCATCATCATCATCATCATCAGCCTGGGTCAATCCACTGGAGGACGTAGGCCTCTCCCAATCTTTGGCCCGCAAATTTCGTTATTTTGTCGCGCCATCTTGTCATAGGTCTGGCCCTTGGCCTCTTTATGTTATCTACAATCCAGTCTGTTACTTTCTTTGTCCATCTGTTGTCCTGTCTCCGACATATATGACCTGCCCATTGCCATTTTTTCTTTTTGATGCTCCCGATTATATCTTCTACTTTTGTCTGTTCCCTGATCCACGTCGCCCTCATCCGATCTCTTAGACTAATTCCCAGCATCAACCTCTCCATCCCTCTCTGGGCACTTATTAGTTTCCTCTCTAGTAATTTGGTTGTAGTCCATATTTCTGATCCATAGGTGATAACTGGGAGGTTAAAGACTTTTCTTCTTAAACATAATGGCAAGGAACCTCTTAGTATGCTACTGTGTTTGCCAAAGGCGCTCCAGCCTAGACTGATGCGCCGCTTAATTTCCTCTTGGCTAGATGTGTTTGTCTGTATGAGTTGCCCTAGGTATATATACTTGTCTACCACCTCTAGCGCTTCACCTTGAACAAGTATATGTTCGAATTGAACTCTACTGTTGAACATGAGCTTAGTCTTTTGCCTGTTCATCCTAAGTCCGACTTTCAGGCTTTCTCTATTCAGATCATTTATTAGTTGCCTCATTGCATTTGCAAATTCACTGAAGAGAACAATATCATCTGCAAATCTTAGATTGCTCAGGTATTCATCCTCTATTTTGATACCCTTCCCGGTCCATTTTAGCTTTTTGAAAATTTCCTCAAGGCAAGCTGTAAACAGTTTTGGTGAGATGGTATCACCCTGTCTAACACCTTTCTTAATTGGGATTTTATCGGTTTCTGTGTGGAGCTTGATGGTTGCTGTCCCATCTTCGTATATATCTTCTAATAGTTTACAGTATACCTCTTCTACTCCCTGTCTTCGATATATATATAAATATATATATATATATATATACATACATATATATACACACACGCAAACACATATTATTTGTTTACACATATGTATTTGTACATGCCTATCTAAAAAAATCTATATAAAAATATATATATATGTCAATATCTATATCTGCATATATTTATCTGTTTATCCATTTACCTATCAATCTATCTCTCACTATATCTATATGCGTATATACACTAACATATATGTATATATATATATATATATATATATATATATATATATATATATATATATATACACACACACACACACACACACACACACACACACACACACACACACACACACACACACACACACACACACACACACACACACACACACACACACACACACACACACACAAACACACACACACACACAAACACACACACACACACAAACACACACACACACACACACACACACACACACACAAACACACACACACACACAAACACACACACACACACACACACACACACACACACACACACAAACACACACACAAACACACACACACACAGATGTATATATGCGCGTGACCGTGTGCACGCGTGTGTATATTACACAAAAGAGACACAAATACACACCTATGCACACAGCACACACGACCACACACACATACGCAGACACACGCCCACCATCCTTCCTTCCTCTCAACAAACAACCGGCTCCTCTGTGAGAAAATTAATGCGTTAGAGCAGAAGCAATTTGCTGGTACTGAGAAGAAACCTGCTTGTCATGCCTCTTAAATTACATGCATCTCCGAGAATAGCTCGCTCTTGAAGGCATTGCAGGAACTTGCAGGCAACTTTCCCTAGGGAGCGTGAAGACGGGAATCATAACACACAGGCTTGCGTACCCAACTCGGACCCCAAACGCCGAGGGAGGCGGGCAGCTCTCGCTCTCAGGTGATGTAAGTTTGCACGCCCACTAAAGGGTGGGGTGGGGGGGGGGGAGGGTTGTTCAGTTATAGGTGTGTTATCGTAGATTGTGAGTATTCCTGACACATGGATAAAGTCTTCATTTCTCTTTCTCCTTTTTTCATTATCTCCATCACTCTGTCTTTGTCTATCTCTGCAGTGCTTGCTTGTTAGAGATCAAGGGGATAGAAACTCAAGGGATGCTTGTAGTAAAATGCAGGGGTGGTTAAACGTTAATAGCTTCGCTCGTAGTGCTTGGATTGAGTTAACTCAGAGCTTTGTTTGGCCCCGCCTCAAAGGGGCGCTGGGGCCTGGCATCGGTGCCGTCTCGAAAGCGTGTGTCGGCCAGACCTGCCCCAAGGGTGAGTGTCCATACTCTTATCGGTGCCGTATTTGGCTTGACTTCCAGCACAGGACCTCTGGGAAGGGGTGCTCTGAAGCAGGCGAGTGTAGGGACTGATGTGGTGAACAACAGGCACCAGGGGCAAGCATATTATCACGGGGGCATGCATGTTTGCCAGCATATCCCAAGGGCAGGTACACTCGTTGCAAAACTGCGAAACAGCTGGTCCCCAGATATAAACATTGGGGTATGATGAGGATGAACGAGCGCTAGGTGGAGGCGCTGAAGATGGCTGAGGGCACGCTCCTTGTGCCAGGGGTAAGTGAGTAGGGCTAATTAGCTGCTGGGCAAGACGCATGCATTACAGTGGGTAACGTAGTAGAAGGCGGAGGAGGTGATGCGCCAAAAGAAGAAATGGGTGCTGTAGCAGGAGGTGGAATACGCGCCACAGCAAATGTGGAGTGTGTGGCGGGATTTCAGACGCCTAGGCACCACCTACGGCAGGCCGAGTGGCGGAGTAGACGGCGAAGGGGACGTTTAAAATGAGACATAGGCAAACGAAGCAGACGAGCGGGAAAATTTCGATGACTTTGGGGGAGTAGACTACTAGCGATAATACAGCGGCAGTGAGGCAGATCGCGGAAGACAGTGACTGAAATCTAATAGCATCCAACGGAGACTGTTACCCCGAGCGAATGCCCTTCCGAACCTCGCACCGTTGACAGGGCTCGAATCAGCGCTTTTCGATTCTCATGGTCCTCTGTCGCGTCCGTTATGACTGTATTAAATAAAAATCGAACTGCTTATATTAAGGTAACTTTTATCACTTTCACAGCAGTCTCCATGGCTTTCTCTACCCACAGGCAGTCATCTCACTGTTGGAAAAAAATATCTTGAAGTCCTTTTTGCGAAATCAACATGAGCTTGACGATTTTCCCTTGAGTCTTTCCTCATCAGGATGCCGCTAGACGCAAAAGACCACAGAGATGTGGGCGTCGTTAGACTGCCGGCCTCGTTATTACTTCATCATTACAAGGACCCCGCCCTCAGCTGGTAAAAGTAGTGTGATGCAGCAAAACAATACAACATAAATACACACACACACATACACACACACACACACACACACACACACACACACACATATACACACAAATAAATAAATATAGATATAAATACATACACACACACACACACACACACGCATATATATATATATATATATATATATATATATATATATATATATTATACATATCTATCGATATATGTATATATGTAAGTATATACATATATATATATATATATATATGTAAGTATATATATAGATATAGATATATATAGATATATGCCGCGATGGTCCAGTGGATAGAGCACTGGACTCCGACCCTCGTTGTCCCGAGTTCAATTCTCCGTCACGTCATTTGTAAAAAATACCTGCGCTACGACTACTGGCTCGAGCCCGACCTCGCGGCGAGAAAACGACATATCGCCTTGAGAAGTCAAACGCAGGTGTCATAGGAATAGTCGCCTCCGTGGCATAATTGGTAGCGCGCTGATGATTAGGAAGGGCATCCAATCAGGCAGGGGTGGTACTGCCAAATGATCCCTCAGTAATAAATTGAGAGAGGCCTAGATCCTGCACTGGAATAAATGACTGATGAAAAAACAATATATATATATATATATATATATATATATATATTATGTGTATCATATATATCCACACACAACACACACACACACACACACACACACACACACACACACACACACACACACACACACACACACACACACACACACATACACACACACACATATATATATATATTTATATATATATATATTATATAAATTATACATGTATTATATATATACGCATATATATACACACACACACACTCATGCAAACATACATACATACATGTATATGCACATACATTATATATATATATATATATATATATATATATATATATATATACACATACACATATACATATGCTTATATATTTGTATATATATGTATATATATGTATGTATATATATGTATATATATGTATATCTATGTATATATATATGTATATATATGTATATATACCAGTTTTTTCCTAGACTGCTCATGGAATATCGGCAATAATTTAAACCAATAACCAACAACGCTACTATAGAGGAAGAATTGAATAAAATAATTCAAGAACGGAAAAAATAATAACAGATAGCAGTTATAGTAGTGTTCACAATTTTGAAACAGCAGTGATGGTATATGGAAGAACATTATCCATAAACCTGAGAAGGATGAACGCAGCAAGTGGAGCGAGAACATTGATAATGAAGTTCAAATTCCTCTTTTCCCCTTTCTGACCTCCTTATCCGCGTCCGAGACACCACCACCGCCATCACTATTACAAATATTAATACAAGACATGTAAAAATTATCAGAAAAAAATATCGAAATAGAAGCATATTTACCGAAAGTGCAGTCAATTTGGGTAGCAGTTGAAGACGAAAGGAGCAGCATTAGCTTTCAAAATCTCTACTTTCCTGAAGATCTTTTGGAAGAAATCCCGATCGCATACGCTAGGCTGCTCTGGGTTCCGTCCCAGGGTAGCGATCAACCGCCTCATATTTCTGCTCAGTCATGATCAGGAAAAGCGAAGACTGACAGCTGGCTGTAGTGCACTTCGGTATGTTGAAAAGTCCAAAGTAACGTTTAATAAACCTTTGACTAAGAAATGTAATTTAATTTGGAATGAGAGTGTGGAATAGGAACGAATATATTACACCACAACAATGAAAAATGCACATAGTAATAACAAATAAAAAGAAAACACACACACACATACATGTATATACATGTATATAACTACAGTTATAAACCATGAAGAACATACGTAATAAGGCAATAAAGATACCACTAAAGAAAATAAATGTAGATTTGATGTAAGATCATAAAATTGAAATACTATAATAAGACAATAAGGATAACAATATAAAAATGATAATATAAATATTAATGTAATAAGACAGGTTAGGAGACACTGCATTGTTAACATAAATAAGATGCTTTTATTTCGTATGGCTACCTAAGTATGGGAAAGATTATTAGGCAGTTATCACATAAAGGCTGGAGTGAGCAGACACTTGAAATATAACGAAAAAACAAGCCCTGGAAATATAACGAAAAAACTGTTTTTGAAATATACGGAAAAGAAAATCAGCTCACTTTGAAATGTGCCTCATTATTTGATTGTAGAGCAGTTCATCTTTCGCTGACATGACGGTAATGTTTTGTTCGTTTCGTCGCGAAAACACATCTTAATTAATCTTTGGTGTGACTGAAGAAAACTGGTTATGCAGTAGGTGGAAACAATAATAAGCTAGATTGTAGTTTGTGGAGTGAGTTACTCAGCACTTCGGGCAAAGAGCGTTCAATATATATGGCATGAAGGTATAAAGACTGTGAAAGGATTCTTTCCAATTGCAATATTTTTTTTCTTTCGAATGACCGATGTGCTTGCAATTATCCTTTCAGGAAATGTGTGAAAAGGGGAGCAACAAAGAAAGTTGTTGGCATCTGTCAACTATATGTCCTTTCCCCACCTCTTCGCAGAGTACAGTAAAAAGTCTATGGTTTAAAGGGCGGTCTCCTATGAAATTTACAACTTACAACGATTGAGAGTGCAGCGCATCTCTAAGAGGTCTGGCACCTTCGCCTATAGTCTATACCTATGTACCAAAGGCTGACATGCTTTAATCATGGCTGGATCACACTCTTTGTAGACCAGCCATATCTTCCCAGCTCGTTCTGCCGTCTCCTCCAAAAATCGGCCAATATTTTAAATACATTCTGTGTCTTGGTTGTTGTTTGCAAACTTTCCTCGATGTACCGGGTGTACACGATCAGATGCGTTAAGTTGGAAGCATTGGTCGACTCATCGCATTGTGGGCCTGACTTTCATCTCCTAAATAACT
>NC_061845.1:13326084-13328584 GCF_019202785.1 Penaeus chinensis
CTCTCTCTCTTGATGTGTCTCTCATCCTTTCTTCAATCTTTTGTGTTTTATTTATTTTGCAGTCTGTATTCATCGATCTATCATTTCACAGTAACTATTCCTAAAAGCTAATATATTTTCATCATCATTATCTTTCGTGTCATCTCTTTCTTTCCTTTCTTTATCATCTTATCTGTCTTTCCTTGACCTTGGCCTTCCTGGGTATTGCTTTTAACTCGAACCCGTCAATTATCGCGTCAGTCGATGAAAAAAACAAAACAAAAAAAAACCCAGGAAGGTTGTGTTGTTTTAGGTCTCTCGTCAGCTTTTGTGGTGATGAGTCGCAGATGGAGCCTCACTTTGTGCATTAATATAATAGAGAAGTTTCTTTTATCTTTTGGCTTGATCTTTGTTAATATTTAATATTGCTATCATTATATTTACTACTACTACTACTACTGCAACTACTACTACTACTACCACTACTACTACTACTAGTATTACTAATACTACTATTAATAGTAATAATTATAATAATGATTATAACAATAATACTATCACCCTATTGACGCTAGAAGTCATGATGATATCATAATTATTTCGAGTATCAGTTATGAATTATTTAAGCTTTCATCAGTTTCGTTCCATTATTAGAGGCAAATCTGTATATCTATCAACCAGCGATGCATAGATATACTAAGCCTTATGTACGAGAAGCTAACGTACAAATACAGCGTGGTGCGCAAAATACAGAGGAGGAACTTAAAATGAATGAAAATACAGACAGTAATGACGTAAGCCAAGGGAGAGGATGGGAGAGAAGGAGAGGGAAAGGGAGGCGGAGAAGCGAAGAGAGAAAGGAAGGTAGAGAGAGCAAGAACAAGAGGATAAAGGTTGGGAGAGGGAGGAGAGAGAGAGAGAGAGAGAGAGAGAGAGAGAGAGAGAGAGAGAGAGAGAGAGAGAGAGAGAGAGAGAGAGAGAGAGAGAGAGAGAGAGAGAGAGAGAGAGAGAGAGAGAGAGAGAGAGAGAGAGAGAGAGAGAGAGAGAGAGAGAGAGAGAGAGAGAGAGAGAGAGAGAGAGAGAGAGAGAGAGAGAGAGAGAGAGAGAGAGAGAGAGAGAGGATAAAAAGAAAGAGAAAAAGGGAAAAATGAAGAGAAAGAAAGATAGATAAAAGGGAAAGAGAAAAAGGGAAATAGGAAGAGCACGAAAGAGACAAAAAGAAAGGGAAATGCGGGGAAGAGGAAGAGAAAGAGAGAGAGAATGAATTAAACTAAAGACAAAGAGGAAGAGAGCGAAAGAAAGAGAGAAAGGCAGAGAAAGCGAGAGCGAGCGAGAGAGGCAGCAGCATCTAAACTGTGCGAATTCACCTTCAAAGGTTAAATGGCCAGATTCGGGTTCTGTGTGGTTCACGTGTGTTCCTGTTGCTAAGGTGTTCCTTCTAAGCTTCTGCAGAACCGCCACACGTGCACCCAAAGAAAGCGGATCTTAGTGTGCGTACGTGCGTGTCACATAATGAAATTAAGAACACTTTAGACTGGCCGAGAGATCATGGGCGTGTGTGTGTGTGTGTGTGTGGGCTTGACAGTGTGTATTTTTTCCCATGTTTTTTTTATCTTGTTTTACTCTCTACTGGCAGTGTTAATAGCTTGTTAGCATATCAAAGGATTTGACACCCCTTTCCCCCTTCACTGAAGACACCCTTGATATACTAATGGAATATACGTCACAGCCACCAAGAATGGGTTTTACACATGTTTATTATTAGCATCCGCTGTTCATTTCGTTACCAAGTGTTTGATGGATATTGCTAATCTTTATAGTGAAAGCTGAGCCCAGGAGAGAACAGCTGTGGGGTAATTTAACATGTCACTGACGCCTTACATCAATAAACAGTGAAACCAATCAATACCACAGCGGTAATCACTCCCAGAAGCAATGGCAAAAACATCAACAGCACAGCACACTAACGCACAGTCAGGGTCTTCGCTTAACAAAACCTGTTTCTCACTTCTGTTCCTTGTAGCATCCAGAAGCTTCGGAGGTGCAATCTTAAGTGCAGTTTGTATCTATAATGGTTATACATGCAAGCAACATGGACACACACACACACACACACCCATAAGTACACATGAGGAAACACACACACACACAAAACAAACACACATACAAAAACACACACACAAAACACACACACACACACACACACACTCACACACACACACACACACACACACACACACACACACGCGCGCGCGCATAAAGTAAACACACAAACAAACGCACACATATGACCGCATACATGCATTTAGACAGAATAGCTATTTCATATTTGCTTCTTATAATACTAACAAAATTGATAACAATTAATAATCATTAATTGATATTCAAAATAATTATGATAATAATTATTACTATCATCTATATGATTATGATTGTTATTATCATCATTCATTATTATTATTGATAACATAATTATCATTATTATTGTCATCATTATTATTATTAGTAGCATTATTGTTGT
>NC_061845.1:13376084-13378584 GCF_019202785.1 Penaeus chinensis
TACTATATTTGCTATGCTTATTACTATTATTATTATACTGTTATTATTATTATCATGCCGTTATTATTATTACTATTACTATTATCATTATTTCATTTTATCATCATGATAATTATTATAATAAAAAATATACTAATAATGTTGATAATGATAATGATGATAATAACAACAGTAATATTAGGAATAAAAGTAATGATGATAGCAATGATAAAATTATTATTATTATTGTTATTATTATTATTATAATTATTTTTACTGTTATTATCATTATTATTATTATAATAATAATGATAATAATAATAATAGTAATAATAATGATTAAAAGGATAATAATGATTATTATTATTGTTAGAATAACAATAGTAGTAGTAATAATAATAATAATGATAATAATGATAATAACAATTGTAATAATAATAATAACTATTATTATTCTTGTTACTATCATTATTATTATGAGTATTAGTATAATAATAATAATGAAAATAATAATACTAACAATGATAATAATAATGATAATAATAATAATAATAATAATTATTATTATTATTATTATTATGACCATTATCATTGTTATTATTGTTATCCTTATTTTTATATTATTATGATCATTATTACTATATCATCATTATTATTATCATCATTGTCATTATTTTCCTTACAATTATCATTATCATAATCATTATGATTATCATTGTTATTGTTATTATATTTATAATAATAAAAATGATAATAATGATAAAGAACAATAGTGCTAAACATAGTAATTATTATTATTATAATGATATTAATAATGATAATGATATGATAATAATAGTAATAATTATCATAACTATTATTATTATCATTATTAATATTCTTATTCTTATGCTTATTATTATTCTTTTTAATGATAATATTATTGTCAATATCATCATCATTTCATTATTATATAACTATTATTACTATTATCATTTTATTATTATATAATCATTATCATTGATATTGTTATCATTACTATTTTATTATCATTATTATTATCATTATTATTATTATTATCATTTGTATTATTATTCTATTATAATTATTATTACCAATGTTATTTTTGTTACTGTTATGATTATTAATTATATTGCTGTCTTTATTGTTATTGTTATAATAATAATTATTATTATTTTTATTATTGTTATTATGGTTATTACCATTATTATTATGATTATCAATATTATTATTATTATCATTATTATCATTATTATTATTACTATTACTCTTATTATTATTATCACTATTATCATATTGCTATTGTTATTATTATATTTATTATTTTTATTATTATCATAAATAGCATCGTTGTAATTATTGTTATTTTCATAATCATTATCATACTTATCATACTAGCAGTAATTATAATAATGATAATTATATTATTATTATTATTATTATTATCATTATTATTATTATTATCATTATTATTATTATTATTATCATTATCATTTTTTTATTTTTGTTATTGTTATTATTAAGATGATTATTATCATTATCATTATTATGATTATCAATATTAATTACAATAATAATATAATCATTATTATCATTAGTGTTATATATATCATTATTGTTATCATTATCATTGTCATCATCATTATTATCATTATTACTATCATATTTGTTATTATTATATTATTCATTATTATTGTAATAAATAATATAATTATTATCATATCATTGTTATTACCATTGTTATTATTTCCTTTATTATCATTATCATTTTTGTTATTATTACTATCATAATTATCAGTATTATCAATATTATCATAATTGTTATTATTATAATTGTTATTTTTATTTTTATTATTATTGATATCATTATTAATATTATTCTATTGTTATTATCATATCACTATTATCATTATTATTATTATTATCATTATTGTTATTATTATTATTATCATTATTAATATTATTCTATTTTTTTATCATATCACTATTATCATTATTATCATTATTATTATTATTATTATTATTATTATTATTATTATTATTGTTGTTGTTGTTTTTGTTATAAATATCACTATTGTTGTTAACATTATTATTACTACTGTTATTATTATTATTATCATTATTATGAACATAATGGTTATTATTTCTATCAATATCCTTACTAATGTTATTTATATCCTTATTATTATTATTTTTATTATTATTAATATTATTAATAATATTATCACTGTTATTTCTTGTTAATATTATTGTTATTACTATTATGATTATTTTTGTGATGATGGTGATTATTATTATGATTATCATTATTATATTTATCATTATCATTATAAGTTTTAATAATATCGATATTGATATTAATATCATAATCAATGTATCTTTTTTTTATCATAGTATCATTCACGATTACCATCATTATTTCTATCATTATTCTTATTTATATCATTAGCATCATCATCATCATTATTGTTATAACTGGTAACTATCTTTATTTTCATTAAACCATAATCATCATCATCAT
>NC_061845.1:13396084-13401084 GCF_019202785.1 Penaeus chinensis
ATCAAGTATCTGGTTTACAGTTTCTTCACTTCTGATGATTTCTTAATTAGGATTACTTTCCCTCAGGCTACTAAGGTCTAGCCAGCAAGTCGACTTTATTAACTATCAACATTTGGTAGTGAAACGATAAAAAAACGCGAATTCCCGAAAGCTTAATTTTACGTTAAAGTTTCCTGAAATTTTGAACATAGCTCACGAATCCCTAGCACTACCTACGGAGACTGTTAGGGTCCGCATAACCCAGTGAGAATCAGTGGTCTACATCGTCTAAGTGTGGCACTTTATTAGATGCGATAAAGATTGATCTGATGGCTGGTTTGTGGCTAATGAGGTCATTTCGTGTTATTCCGGATATTTGGTTCTTGAAAAAGTCATTAAACAAGGGAAATGAATTGTCCAAACACTTTCCGACTTTATAGACTGTTAATACTGTATATATTATTTAGTGCACCATGGACTTACAGGTATACAAAATGTGTTGTGTGTGAAGCATTATGGCAGTTTCACTTTCTATAGAGGACTAGGACAATCTGACGCTTTCACTGAGATTAGTATTTGAGACTATCATGCATGTTGATCAGATACATTGTAGTGATAGTTTCCACCCCATGGACTGGCACTGTGGCAAGAACACACTTGATACTGCGCTGCCAGGTGTCCGGGTCTAATGTAGGGGTCCCTATCCTTTTTGTTCCTTTGTACCCCATGGGCATTCTGACAACTTCCCATGTACCCCAGTAAACCTAGGATCAAATTCTTATCATGAAGTATATGTGCAAAGGCTGTATAAACAAGTTATACTACTGATGATATCAATAAATTTCTACGCATCTGTATCTCACTAACATGAAAGAGCTTGTCTTGTTGGCTCCTCTCTTTAATTCTAACAGAGACGGTCTATTATACTTGTTCTACCACATTCGTGATGTACGCCGTTATACAATGTACATTGGTCAGAAGTGAGCATCATGGTAATCATTTCAGACCCCTTTGTGTCCTTTGAAAAGTGAAAATATACCCCTCGGGGTACATGTATTCCCAATTTATTAATTTGTCAAGAATACTTCAATAAATGCCACTGGCCGAGGTATTCAAGTCTATCAATGCTTTCAGAAAGTTTCCAGTAAGAAGTGATTACACTTGGCATAACACAAGACTTATGGGCAGTAAAGTTGTGTCTAAAGATGTGAAGAAATTTGTTAGCTCTTGGCTAATCCTGTTGGCATATTTTAAGAGCCCAACACAAATACGGCTCTTAGAATGTGTGAAGAGGATTAGAAGCTCTGATGGCCTCCCAAAAGAAACTGGAGGATTTCTCTGGCATTTCCGCCCGTATCTTTTCATGTTAATCAGGTTGCTAGTTGCTCAGCAAAATTTGTGACGGTGCTGTCGAAGGGATAAGTGCTTCAGAGTTATCCCGTGTGGAACATCTTGTGTTTTCGAAGTTAAGCATGGCATCCTGAACTTGAGACCGGAACTGGAGTAGCCTTTAGGCCAAGGGAGGGCTGTGATCCAATGGCATCAGTCTCGAAAAGATGAGTGTATGCTGTATTTCGTGCTTTATGCCCCACTGTCTTTGGTATTATGATAATTCATTTTTGCTATAGAACAGAAAATGATGCTGGATATTGTCAAAACAGGTGACTAAACTGTAGTCTTCATTAGAAGACACGTGAAGGTCGTTAGTAAAATAAACCCCTTATCATGAAAATTGACACCATTAAAAGGAACCCCTTACTTATCTTAGCATGCCTAGTTATTCGATATATTGCAAGGCAGAAAAGATTGACATGTAATACATACATACAGACTGCCTGATACAATACACAGACACACACATACAAGCACACAAGCCAGATTAATAGGTAAACAGACAAATAGATGGCTATGCAAGTAGAAAGATAGATATATGGATAGACATATATATATATATAGATAGATAGATAGATGGAAACATAGATAGGTAAACAGACAGATAGAAGGAGAGAGAGAGAGAGAGAGAGAGAGAGAGAGAGAGAGAGAGAGAGAGAGAGAGAGAGAGAGAGAGAGAGAGAGAGAGAGAGAGAGAGAGACGAGAGAGAGGCAGACACAGCCAGACAGAGAAAGTCCAAAGAAAGAAAGAAAGAGAAATAGCATAAGAACGAAAGAGAAAGACTGAATACCTGTTTCTGAAGCATCCACCTTGCCCCCTGATCAGCCAGCCCTCCCCTCCCCCCAATGGAATCGCGACACCCAGACGGACACCGAATTTACGCATTCCAGGAGATAACATATCAGCCCTAATGCACGCGACGTCTGCCGATGTAGAGGTCGCAGTTATATAACTGCAGTGCATACCGGAGAGCTGGTGTAAGCCGGTTATCTCTCAGCCACACCGGTGCTTTGGGATTCTCGCAGCCCGATAGCGCGAAGCCTTGATGCAGATGGCTGGAGTGACGCTATAAGAGATAAAGCAAAAGAACATGCATCAGAGGAAACATTAGGAGAGAGTTAAGTGTCAGTTTATCGAGTCTAGACAGAAGGTATGACTACCATTTCTTGACACACGAAACTTTTATCCGATATAGAATTATGGCATGTCTGGACCGACTTTTGTATGCATAACTTTTCATTTTGCAGGAGGGAAGGCGCGTGATAATTCTGGAGACAGATTTTCGAGTGATATACACGTGATAATCATTTAATCAAGCTCGTCTTCCATAGGCTACATTAGTGCATTGTGGATAATATGTAATGAATTGTCATTTTCTATGAATCAGTAGCATTTCGAACACGGAAACCATTTCTAAGAAAAACACAAATCATCAGGGTTTAACTTAAGTATATGTGTGACTTATAATCTAATCTTTTTACATTATATTCATAGCTGCAATCATGATAAAAAGAAGCATTGCAACAGGCGCACGCATTCGTGTTTCACAGCCGGGTTTTCCTTACGATCAGATCATTATCTACGTTGTAAGCGTACCTGACGAGACTATAGAGTTGGATCCTACCTTCATGCGCGTCTATAAAAGGGTGATATAGAGTTTAATCGCAAGCCTTGCATTCCAGTCGTTTAATTGTTGTGTTTATGGGAAGTACCTCTTATACCATGTACAATTTGTCCAGGCCGATGAGTTGAGGCTGTTGGTAATTTAATTCTTATCATGTAAAGGAAAGTATCACTATCAGCATTGTTGGTGTTTTATTACATTTTGTCATTTATCGTCATGAGGTTAGTATGCCTTATCTGATAACATTCATTCACTTTATTAAGTAATCTTCTTATCATGTATTGACCAAAACTGTGAATTTATGAATTAGAATATATTTTTTTTTCTCTTTCTTTGAACTTTTCAAATTGAGGAAAATCATTTTATGGTGGCTTATGCTATTTAGACCAATTAGTTTACTCTTCTGCTGTTATGAAAACACAAACAATACTATTCATCTTCTAACTCAATTTGACTCTTTGCTCCTAAACCATCTTGTTTTTGCTCTAATGTTTATTATTCTCACGTTTAATCCTAAACATTCCCTAGTCTAACTCCAGTTTACAGTAAGTGTATTTAAAATGATTATTATTAAAAAGATAATTATTATCATCACTGTATTGAGATCACTTGTCCTGCTGCGTTTTGTTTACCTTCGGTCACCTCTGTGAGTCATTGCTGGGTCTGAAGAGAAAAAGAACAATTCTTCCTTTAAGAAATGGACTTTTTTATGCTTTAATTCTAATAAGATCTATATCAGGGATTTACATTAAGTGACGTGCTCGCCACATTCAGGGATAATTCAGGTCAAAATACAAAATGTCAGACGTCGAAGAAGTAAAAAAAAAAAAGTCAAAAGTTAAAAGCACCAACAAGAAATGAGCAATTTAATTCTTTTTTTTTCTATGACTTTTAACTCTGCGTGACGCTTAGTACTCGTATTTGCTTCTCACGCGAAACGAATGTTTTAACTTCGCTAAACATCCATCCTCATTTAAAGGGATGTAAACTCACGCGTCCTCACATGTAAACTCAACCTTGCATGATGTAACCAAACCCGGCAGGCCATTCAATAGCTCCAGTCCTCCCTCTCTCGCGCCTTTTTGCATCCAACAGCGGTGTCACATGGCTCATGCACGTTACATGGGGGTCACACACACACATCTCAAGCAGTATTCCTAGTCTCCAGGGCGTCGCGTGGGCATAGCATGGGTAAGAACTCGGTAAGACGACACTCTTCCACATGGCATAGGAATGTGACCTCGCTAGGGGGAGAGGGAGGGGGAGGGGGAGGGTGGTAGGGCAAGGAATGGGTGGGTAGGGTGGGTGGGAGCTGGAGAAGGGGGAGGGGAGAGTAGGGAATGGTGGGTGGGAAGATGGGGGGAGGGGAAGAGGAGGGGTAGGAATGGGTGGGTGGAGTGGTCGAAGAGGAGGGTAGGGCAAAGTTAAGGGTGGGTGTGGTGGGTGGGGATAGTGTGAAGCTAAGTGTTCGTAACGTGTCGACCTTCGGGTTTCAGATGCATAAGGGGCCCCTTACACTCAGAGCCGGGTCCGGGAACTTCATTTTCAGGGGCTCGCTCAAGGCGGAGGGAGGGGAGGGGGTGGAAAGGATCCGGAAAACTGATTGACAAAAGGTTCTAAACTATAAGCTTTCAGGAAGTTCCCATTAACAATACGACTATAATTTTAGGGTCTGCTCTCGAATCTAGATTTATGTTAATGGGCTGATATTCATGACTCCGAGAGCTGACTCTGTGAACGCCTCTTCGGGATGCTGTTAACTCTTGTTACTCAAAAAAAAAAACCCTTTAAAATGAAAGGGAATTTTCGAATGCCAGTTAATAGGCTTCATTATCGTCAAAGTCTAACAGACAGTTAGGCAGATATCGACACACAAACAGACGGATAGATGGAATGACAGTGAGAGTGAAAATGAGAAAGGGTGAGAGAAAACGAGAAGGTGAGTGAAAGTGATAGAGAGGATTAGAATGAGGGTAAATGTAGTAATGTGAGTGAGCGTGAGAG
>NC_061845.1:13428584-13433584 GCF_019202785.1 Penaeus chinensis
TATGCATACACGCATATGCATGTATATATATATGTATATATACACACACATGTATATATGTATATACATACAATATATATTTACTTATACGTACATATACATGCAATATATATTTACATAAACATACATATATATACAAAATATATAATTACATATACACATACTATGCATAAATATGTACATATGTATATATGTATACATATAAATTAAAAAATGAAAATATATAAGTATATGTATAACATATATGTACATAAGTACACACACACACACACACACACACACACACACACACACACACACACATATATGTGTGTGTGTGTATGTGCATCTATGCACGTATGCACACACACTAAAACAGACAAACATGTAAGTAAGCACGTACACACACCTCTACAATCATTCAAACATATGCGATGAAGGAGATATGGGAGGACGTGATGGTGATGTTAGTAATGGTGATATAATAAATGTAACTGAACAGGAAATTACCCGCGGAGTACATAAACATGTCGCGAGTGTAAAACCTTGCTTCATCTGACATGCTGAATAACATAATTGATGTGAGATGGACATAAATATAATGATAACTATTACGAATGTATGTGCTCGGATCACCACGTCTAGGGATGTAACATCAGACCTTTTTTTTAAAGCAAACCAAACAGAGTCAGACCTTGTTCCCCAGTTTTGGTTATGTTAAGTAAAGTTTGGTTAGCATAGGTTAGGATGGGTGGGAAAGGTGCTTGGGTTGGGTTGCGGTGTTCATTTAGTTAGGTACCAAAATGTGGATCATAAGAACTAGGGAACGAAAGCACGGTAGGTGACGGATGAACCAACACCTGTTCTGTTTCACTAAATAATTAATTTAAATAGTTGGCCTGGCTATGCTAGCTATAAGCGCATCATCATTCCAAAAATCCACTCTTTCGTGCATAAAACCTAACTAAGTATCCGAAACACGCTGCTCATTCCTTACACACACACTAACCCATCCTACGCGACCCATCCCTCATTATCCGTTCATAAAATCCCCCAGAGAAGAGGAGAAGGCGATGTCTGCCGAGTACAACGCGGCGGCTGTTCGACTCCAAACGGCCCATTCATAATCTTTTCCCTTCGTCTTTCAGCCATGACTTCCTGCTAACACTTAGCCAGGTCGTGTTCATCACTTAGTCGCGCGAGAACAAATTGGATAATCTACATAATTTACCATGAAATTTAAGACCTTCAGGTTTGGAGACTGGGTGATTTTTTGTCACTTGTTACTAAACAAGTGACGGTCTGTTTGCTTATTGCTTTTTTTCCTCATTTTCCTAATATTTTCTTACTTTATCTGTAATATATATATATATATGTATGTATGTATGCATATATAGACATGTAAGCACACACACACACACACACACACACACACACACACACACACACACACACACACACACACATATATGTATGTCCTGTTCTTTAAAACAAATGAAACAAGTATAAATAATAAATATAAATAGTCACCAAATACAGTTGAATACAAAATAGTTCTGTCCATGTAAATGTATGATTAAGAACAGTCTACTCGCGGCCACAGAGGAGCCCACGGTCGACCAACTTCTTTTGTTTCCTTCTGATTTCCCTTCTGCTCGAATCCCGCACCCGAGAGGACGCGAACAAGCGAGGAAAAGGAAGAAGAATAACGTCAACTTGGGAATGTCCATCCTTGAATTTACGGTTTTAGAGTGTGGATGGATAGAGAAATGCTAAACTGTGCAATAACCCTCAAACACTTGCTCTGAATTTTAAAAAGAGCAAGGCGATGGCAACTTCCTTAATAATCATTTTTACATCCAACTTGATGAGAGAAAAAAAAAAAAAAAAAAAAAAACAAGCGAAAGAATATCCTTCAAATTCTTCAAACTCAGAGTACGAAATTAAAAGCATTTAAAAACTCACATATTGTCACTAAGCTCACTTTCCAAAAATACTTTCTTGTCATAAATCATGATTATAAAGTAAACAGTGTTCATCACAAAAGAATATTATTGGCTAATGCAAATGTCTAGCTGAATACATGAAATATATAGCGAAAAAAAACATGGAGTATGACTGTAATTCTATCAATAAAAATCCAGATATTAATCATTGTCGATTCATATCTCGCCTGTTAGAGAAAAGAGCGGAGCGATTTCCCAATTACTAGTAGTAACAGAGGGACACGTGCTTCAAGTAAAATATTCCGAAAGATTTTGAGCCGGTGGTTGCCAGACGATGCGAAACGAGGTTATGACACCTAAGATTTATCCTGAAGCAGCACGAGGATCTATTTTCTGAACTCGTTGATCGCTCAGTTCGAGATTCCGGTAAAGCAATATCCTCCGGCTAATCTAAGAGAAGCCTTAGCTGAAGTCTAAGAATTGGCGATCGGGTAGGATAAGAAAGAGATGAAAATAATGCTACACCTTTGAATGAATGGCAGCAAGAGAGATTTAAAGCCTTTTGTTCGGCAGACACTAGTCGGAGAATAGCACCGATTTCCATAATTCTCAGAGAAATCTTCGCTCGCTGCCTTGCGTTTGCCTTGGCAAATATAAGCAAATCAGCTTCATAGTGACGAGTGACGAGCTTCTTTTCACGGACATTTCCCTTGACTCCGAGTCGGATTCAAGTGATTTTCTTGGTTTTGGGAATCTTAAGAAACAATCATCGTCGAAGTCGTCCATCATCACGTCATCTGTTGTCAAAGCTACGTCCAAATGCTCTGGCACTTTGGAACGATTTTCGTAGCTGTAGATGATGATTTAATAGAAGATCGTTTGTGTATTTTAGTGAGATTCTCCTCTTGTTACATTTTTGTCTCTATTTTAATTATTCCTAAATTCATATTTACTAACAAACATTACATATAAACGGATCGATGTAAGGCTATTAATCCCAAAATCCCAAATCGAGAGTTTTCTGCGACCGCTTGGTTCAGCCGCAGGCGTACTTTCGACATAATTACAGGAGTTCTTGCTTTTGGATTTCTTGGAGGCCTTTGGTCTAGCAAAACCAGACGGCCATGTAATTCTGCTTCTTAATGCATAGGGATAATGTTTCTATAATTAGAACGCAAGGCGGGAATATAATGATAATAAAATTGCATATATTTATATCACCTCACATATCTATATCACAAGAAAAGAAGAAGAAAAAATGTATTTCCCCTATTATCAAATTGAATTCCTTAAAAGAGGAAAGTCTATTCTTCAATTTAATCGAAGTCCCTGTCGCTGAAGAAGTATTGCAATCTGCTTCCATTTTGAAAAATGCTCAGTGATAAGGTATAATAATAGTTTCGCACTAACGAATATAAATATATATACTGCATGGCAACAGAACACATCTTCAGAGAGCAAACGACGGCTGATCAGCGAGTCTTTCTGCATGAATCAGGCTAAAGTTATTGCTTGCTGAGACCTAATTTGTTAGCAGTGCGTTGTGTGTGAAGCACGAGAATCTTATCATTCAAATTAAAAAACTGAAGCAATGGAAAGAAATAATTAGCTTAGTGGAAACATTTTCTCATCATCAACCCATTATTTGACTATGTTACTGTGACAGGCATATGCAAATTCTATCAACACACGTAATAAGCTAGAATTTGCAATTGTGGGCTGTTTACTCCATACCCATTCAAAATAGGTTCTAGAAATTGCTGGAGAACCATATAATGTTTTCATGGAACCCGTAGTTGGTGCCTTCCTGCTTTCGCTGTTGCTACATGTTGTTCTATCTTTCTTAGTGTCCACTTCTAGTAAGACGGCTTATACAGAAGAGTATAAGCCTCTACTGAAATTTCTTGTTATGTAAAAAGCTATTTGAAAAAAATGGGTTCATCAGGTGGTAGGAGAAAGGTCGTATCTTAACAAAATGAATTTCTATATTATATTTCATAGAGGGTGAATAATTGATTAAATAGCGGACTAGGCTAAATGTCATCTAACATGTGCTTACACACACAAAGCACATCTTTTGAATGATGGTAAGAGCTGGTGTAAGCCCATACCTCTACGAGTAATTGCACAGACTGAGTTGATACCAAGCCAATTTTACTATTAGTGAAAAGTCAGAAGGCGAGTCTTTAGAGTGCTTTATATCTATTACCTTATTTACTAATTCCCAACAAGTCATGGTAGACATAACACACCCTTACTCTGCCTTTACTTTCAGTCGGAGGTTTTATGAACAAATACTATAATTAGACTATGACTTATTTCAGTGATATTTCAACCTGGAGGTTGCCAGTCAATGGCTCCCTTATGACTTCCTCCGTAATATTGTGGCAAACATGAAAAGTTCTAAGAACATGTGAATTTAGCTCTGGGTTATTACATTTCACACTTCCCGTTAGAAATATCATTACCAAATTGCTAATGCTTCCAACAGAATCTGCCATCTTTTTTTTTATTATATTTGATTAATTTTGAACAACTTCTGTACGTATATATATATATATATATATATATATATATATGTATATATATACATAAATATATATGTATATATGTATGTATGTATACATACGTAAACACACACACACAGACACACACACACACACACACACACACACACACACACACACACACACACACACACACACACACACATATATATATATATATATATATATGTATGTGTGTGTGTGTGTGTGTGTGTGTGTGTGTGTGTGTGTGTGTGAGTGTGTGTGTACCATGGGCTCTACCCACCCACGCACACACACACACACACACACACACACACACACACACACACACACACACACACACACACACACACACACACACACCCACATCCACACCCACACCCACACCCACACCCACACCCACACCCACACACACACACACCCACACCCACACCCACACACACACACACACACACACACACACATAAATGAAAACGGACACGTGGACATATATACACACAGTACATATATATATATATATATATATATATATATATATATATATATA
>NC_061845.1:13472583-13480083 GCF_019202785.1 Penaeus chinensis
ACACACACACACACACACACACACACACACACACACACACACACACATATATATATATATATATATATATATATATATATATGTAAATATATGAGTATATACATATATAGATAGATATATGTGTATATATATATAAATGTATATACATATATATATTTGTATATATATATATATGTATATACATATATATACATACACATACATATGTATACATGCATACATGTACATGAGTATATACATATATATATATATATATATATATATATATATATATATAATCATATATATGTATGTATATACATACATATATATATATATATATATATATATATATATATATATATATATATATATGTGTGTGTGTGTGTGTGTGTGTGTGTATACATATATAGCTATATATATCTATATATATACACACATATATACATTTGTATGAGCATGTACATATATGTATATAAATATATATATATATATATATATATATATATATATATACACACACACACACACACACACACATATATATATATATATATATATATATATATATATACATATATACATATATATACACACACAGACATATATATATATATATATATATATATATATATATATAAATAAATTTAGATATATGTAGATATAGATATATAGATACAGATACTCATACTCACACACGTATGCGTGTATGTAAAAGTATGTATCTGCATGAATACATATATTTATTGGGTGTTCATATCAGTGTGTGTATCATGTTTGTATACATATGCGATCATTAACTTATGTTGTTAAGTTGCAGAGGGCTTTGCGGCTGTGCTTCAGAGAAAATGGCATTAAACGTTGATCATCAATTATGGCATCTAAAGGACGGCGCGCACTTTCCTTCCGACAGATGAGTGGCAAATGAGAAAACACTTGCTCTCTTCCTCCCCTTTAAGTCAGCATCCCATCTCGTTATCACCGGCCTTCCACTAATCGTCGCCGCCAGAGAATGATATTGGGTTCTTGAAGACGCGTGCTCATTTATCTATTCACATCATTAGTGTGTTCTCCGGTGACCTCTTTTCGTTTCCTCTACCTTGGCGGGTCGAAGATCACTTCCTGGTCCGGCGAGATTTTATCTGGCGGCTCCCTCTCAGGTTCGCGTCTCTTCTCATTCCGACATCTTTATTGTCTCGGCTCTCGCTCTCTACCCTTAGGGTGTTTTCCTTCTATCGCCTTTCTTCACGCTGGTTTTGCTTCTAGTTATGCTATTTATTATTATTATTTTTTTTTTTTTTTTGTCTTCCCTTATTACGTGTTTTTTTTTCTTTTTTTTCTTAGGTTTTCCTTGTTCTTTTCCTTCTTGCTCGTTTTTCTTTTTCTTCTGACTAAATATTCCTTCCTTTTCGCTTTCCCTTCTATCGCTAATCCCTGCTTCTCTTCTTCTCTTTCTTTTCTTTCCGTTTCTTTTCTCTTGCGTTTTCGCTTTTCCTTGGATTCCCAGAAAGGTGCGGAGAGGTGGGGGGGAGGGGGGGGAGGGAGCAGATACATTACTGGTCTCATATCGGATTCCTTAACACACCCAAGGCTAGGTTACAATTTTGTTTGCTCTGTTCGGGTATTTTATCGTTTTTATTCTTCAATCTCGTGTTTTTTTTTTCACTCCCTCTCTTTTACCTTTACAAAAAACTCTACAACTTATTCAATGGCTGCACCCTATCGGAGGATTTTACCCGTTTCGGGGTTGTACAAACACACCATCGATTTTCCAGAAACTGATTGTCCGGCATCTCCTTTAATTCGGTCAGAATTACGTTTCGGACGAGGCCGTCGTTCCCAGAATTCATCATCTAATCTAGAAAACAAAAATTATTAAAAATTTTCGGAAGCTGAGGGGGGAAATGTGGATTTTGGCTAAAATATATTTTTTGTAAAAAAATTTAAAAAATGAAAACAAAGTGACTAAATATTGAGATGATAATATGAATGATGCGATGTTTGTTGCACTGCAGTATTTTTACGAGATTTAAACGAGATGTTTTTATCATTGTTAACTTCTTTTTTTTTTTTTTTTTTTTTTTGTCACCTTTCATTTCAAAACTAGCAATACTTCTAAAATTATGATGGGAATTTAATAATCTACACTGTGCTTTAAATATCATGACATAATAACTTATATATGTTATTTAAATATGCGTTCCTTGAAATAACTAATTTGTTATTGTAGAATAACGATAGTGGGCCCTATCGACTCTATAATTCCTTGTTTCAGGGAATCAAAGGTTCATTAATGAATTATTATTATGTAACTTCGTTGGTTCGGCAAAACGAATAATTCGACACATTCCAGGAGCCACGGGTGCCTATTTTTACCATTTCCTCTACGCGACCATATAATATATATTTCATCAGAATCGTATATAGTACTAGGTGCGAGAGGTGTTCTCATATAGGAATCCGGATCTTGTCAAGGAGAGAAAACGAGGGGAGAGCCAGACAGGACGAGACGCCGGTCACGTTGCAACCACGGCCGGAGCATTTTACGTGTCTTTTCCGGAGTCAATTGAGAATATAGGCAGAAGGGCTGGGCGGAGTGACCCAGCCAGGCTGAAGAAAGAGAAAACGCAGCCTAGACAGAGAAGAAGAGCAGAGGGAAGAGAAGTGATGGTTGTTAAGCACCGAGGAAAGTTCCTGCTAATGCGCCTGCCAGGTCGGTGCTAGAGTTCTGCGGACGCGCGCACGCCAAAGCAGTTAGCAGAGAAGAGCCTCCAGTAAACGATCCAGGAACAAGAGTGAGCTGATCAAAAGGCCTGGGGATGCTTTCAGTACTGTGACACCGGCGCGGGCCCAAGCAGGTATAAACAACACTGTGATGTGTTGGCCACGTAAAGGCTTACAGCGAGTTAGTGCGACCATTCCGGGCAGTAAGATAGTTCGCTCTAAATACCATGATAGTGTTAATTCCATGTACTGTGATAAGGAGTGATGAAATAAGAATTGGGCACTGGAGTCTATATATAGTTATATGTGCCTTATTTCTATGAAGAGGAAGAGAAAGTTTGTTTTCTTTATTTAAGTGAACTGTGCATTAAATGAAAGTACTTGTATGTTTTTTATATGCTTAGGTTAAACAAAAACGAGTTTTATCTACCCAATGCTTCAATATTAATTATTAAGTAAATTGTCATAATATCGTGGCGTTATTACGAAATCAAGAATCACAATTGCAATTTATAATATAGGACATTCAGTTTGTTCTTTAATATAATATAACATCGTTACAATTGCTTTTAACCTCTTGTTGATTTACTGTATTTTCCTCATACAAAAATACGGATAGATTTATTTATACATTCTTTTTATATAAAAGAGAAAGAAGAAAGGGAAATAAGGAAGAAGAGAAATAGACATGGTCAGTTTCACAGATCAGATTGATTTCGAAAAACTATATATATTCTCATAACATCACACACATAATGCATGGTTTCTATCAATATCCAAAGTTGAATAAGAACAGAGTTCCTCAGCGATAATTAGACGCGTTATTGATCCGCCCATCGCGATATTCTCCGACGTTTTCTTGTTTAACGAAATCCAAGACAATACTTGCTGAAGTACGTTCGTATCAGCGGCGAGATTCTTAAAATATGTCATGAAAACGTTTCTCCCTGTCGTATGCAGATGAGACGCAATGCAACCGGTACACACTGGATGTCAACATTGAAACAACTTTCAACATTTCGTGCAGATTTGTTCAAAGGAAAGTTATTGTTGTGGTATGTCTTTCTTTAACTTACAGGTGTTTCAGTTTTTTATATATATACATGCTTATATTTGCTTGTATTTCTATAATTTTTTGTCTATTTGTCACTGTCTCTTTCTCCGTCTGCCAGTCTCTCTTGAAAGCACAGTCTCTCTCTCTCTCACACACACACACACACACACACACACACACACACACACACACACACACACACACACACACACACACACACACACACACGCACACACACACACACACACACACACACACACACACACACACACACACACACACACACACACACACAAACACACACACACACACACACACACACACACACACACACACACACACACACACACACACACACACACACACACACACACACACACAAACACACACACACACACACACATGACAAGGCTTGGGTGGACTCGAACTGTCCGGGAAAGTGATATTCGGAAATGTGCTGTTGTTTTCTCTTATTTAATTACTTGATAGATATTACTGAATTACTTGAATCGTTGATGAACTTGTGAATCCAATGTCTTTTTATTTTATTTTCTCTCTTTCTCCGATTTTTCTCGCCTAGACAAACGTAAGGCCGTCCTGGGGATTTCCCTTGCCTTGTATCTCGCTTTCTAAAATTCCTAAACTTTTAAGAATAAAAGAGCAAAAAAAATAATGAATGTTTCCTTTTAAAAATTCCTTTCTGTTATCCCAGATTGCATTTCTCGTTTATCCCACGGAGAGCGAAAACGAAGTGCGATAGAACTCGTAGAAATTGAAGAGACGGAGGAAGAGCAGAGGAGTGAACGAGTGTGCGAAGATGAGGTAATGAGGAAAGCTAATCTGCTCATCCGAGGCAGAAAAACACTCGAGTTTCTTGCACTGCTTCGCGCATTTACGGGTTGGAACCCAGACGACAAGGACGCGTTGATAAACACAGGGCGTGGCAACCACCCGAAGGAAATAGAGGTTTTGGAAGAGGGGGAGGAGGAGAAAGAGGGGAGTGGTGAGAAAGGAGTTGCGCAACTGTAGGAAGAGGAGTGGAAGAATAGGGGAAGGAGAAAGGAGAGGAGAGCGGGAACGGGAAGAGGATAAGGAGGGAAAAAAGGGGAGGCATAGGAAGTAGTAGAAAGTGAAAGAGAGATGATTAAGAAGATGACGTGAAAGGATATATATATATATATATATATATATATATATATATAATGTAATAAATGAAAAGTGAGTAGAAATATGATCACAATAACAATGTAGAAGAAAAAAAAAAAGGTAAACACAGACCGACGACATGTAACTCAATATGTAAATATAAAGCATTAGAATTTTGCCATTAATAAAAAATTTGGCTGATCAAGTTGCATGATGCGTGTACATACCAGGCCAAAGCTACAAGGGCGTATGGCTCAAGCACACCCCGATCCCAATCCTCGTTCGCTAGAAGACCCTCAGAGCCCAACAAGACACCGGACAAGACAGTTTATGGTTCTCTGGTCGGAGACTCGAGGCCCTGGGTTGAACGGGACAGACATACGGGTCTTGATTTTCACTGACTATCGTAAACTTTTACATTGGCGTTTGGTTAGTTTGTATACGAGGTGCGTGTTGACATCAGGGAAAGTGCACCGAGAGCCCCCATGGAGAAGGGAAGATTCGTTGTCGTTCACATACATCTAAACGTGACAGACATACGCACTTATCCATTTCTCTCCCACTTACTCTCGGTCTGTCTGTATGTCTATCTCTGTATTACTCTCTCTCTCTCTCTCTCTCTCTCTCTCTCTCTCTCTCTCTCTCTCTCTCTCTCTCTCTCTCTCTCTCTCTCTCTCTCTCTCTCACTATCTTTCTCTCTCTCTCTCTCTCTCTCTCTCTCTCTCTCTCTCTCACTATCTTTCTCTCTCTCTCACACACACACACACACACACACACACACACACACACACACACACACACACATATATATATATATTTGTGTGTGTTTATTTATTCATTTATTTACATGCTTATTTATCTATTTACTTGTTTATTTAATTACTTTATTTTGTTTTCATTCACTTAGAGAAAGGGAGAGAAAGAAAGCCATGGATTGTTGACATTGCATTTGTATTGACAAAGAAAGAGTTTGGCGATTTAATGGAAGAATTGCATTGTAGCTGAATTCAGAATCCAGAGCGAAAGACATCTGTATTTTCCAGACCTTTAGTAAGCCAAAGTTCACAGCACTCGCGGCAGAATGAAAAGGAGTTCCAGAATAGCGCAAGAAGGAGCTTTCAAAGAGTCTACAAAAAGTAACAAAGTCTAAATGTGTATAACCTTCTTTGTGACGTTTCCCGAATGGCGTATTGATACGTACCACGTCAATAAATCTATATTCGGAAGTGAGCTGTTACTCCATAATTGTCGCAGAAGACATGGAACGTGAATCAGTTATACGCGTTTTGAAATCGACGTTGAAGCGGATTTTCCAGACTCAAAATCGTAACCTTAGGCTTAGGGTGGCGCCTACACGATCTACTCACCCTAGTTTCGTTTCCTCGTCGGCATTCCATACCCAGACAGCTCTCTCCGGTGACTCATTCCTTAAACGTACTGTACGTACCCACGGGGCACACACGAAGCCTTGACAACAGTCTGGGGTACGTCTTGCTTCTGCAGGAAGGCGTGCTACCTTTCCATCTGCAGGTTAGAGTATACACGTAGGTGTTATCCCCAGAGACTACCTGCAGCTCTCATTCACACCTCACAGACGCCTGATGCCCGAATCTTGCGGTGGCGTTGGCTTGCGGGGCCCAATGGAAACTGTCAAAGATTTCGTGTCTTTTGGCCTCAGTTCGAAAAGCGGTATGCTCATTTGCCTCTCTCTCTCTCTCTCTCTCTCTCTCTCTCTCTCTCTCTCTCTCTCTCTCTCTCTCTCTCTCTCTCTCTCTCTCTCTCTCTCTCTCTCACTCTCTCTCTTTTTTCTCTCTCTCTCTCTCTCTCTCTCTCTCTCTCTCTCTCTCTCTCTCTCTCTCTCTCTCTCTCTCTCTCTCTCTCTCTCTCTCTCTCTCTCTCTCTCTCTCTCTCTCTCTCTCTCTCTCTCTCTCTCTCTCTCTCTCTCTCTCTCTCTCTCTCTCTCTCTCTCTCTCTCTCTCTCTCTCTCTCTCTCTCTCTCTCTCTCTCTCTCTCTCTCTCACATTGGGTTAATATATCTTTTATTGGGTCTTGTAATATTTGTAAATGAAGTGACGAGAAGGTTCATGCAACATTAAAATTTATAAATGCATATAAATACATGAATACATTTTTCTCTCTCTCTCAGGCATACATATGTGCGCGCGAACACACACACACACACACACACACACACACACACACACACACACACACACACACACACACACACATATATATATATATATATATATGTGTGTGTGTGTGTGTGTGTGTGTGTGTGTGTGTGTGTGTCTGTGTGCATGTGTGTGTGTATACATACACATATATGTATGTATATTTATGTGTTTGTGTGAGTATGTGTGTGCACTTACACGCAGGGACACTACACACACACACACACACACACACACACACACACACACACACACACACACACACACACACCACACACACACTTGAGGGGCACTCATTAAAGATTTCCCCTGACCCGCTTCCGCTCGTCCAAGGAGCCATAATTATATATCTTTATGTTGATTTCCAGTCCTTAACATATAACATGTTTTCTGTTACAGCAGTGAAGGTGCAGTAAAATGTGA
>NC_061845.1:13505083-13507583 GCF_019202785.1 Penaeus chinensis
GCGCCAGCCCACCGCCCCCACCCACCTCCAGCCTCACCCCGAACATGGCCCGGAGATTGCCTATGCTCATGGCCACAGCGCTATTGCTGGCCCTGGACTTCTGACTGAGCGGGAGAAACCCCTGGAGGCCGGCCATGTGCCTAGGAGACTCTCCTCTCACGGACCCGACCGCATCCAGATTCACGGGGTGAGTTTCGGCCACAGCGCAGGCTCCTCCCACAGCCGCTCCGTCAGCAGCAACAACCTCAACAGGCATCAAGGACACGCCCTCAATCAGGAATACAGCCACCAAGCGACGGTCGTTCCCTTCAGCGCACAGGAAGAAGTCGCGGCCGAGGCGAGCCACCGTCTCCACCCGACCCCCGCCACGCCCGAGGTCCATCACAGGGGCGGTTGGGGCGAGAGAAGCCACTCCGGCGAGAGGCAGGAGCCAATGCCCTCCGCGGAGGAAGGCCGCGGCCACAGACAGCGCGGAGGCAGCAGGGAGCGGCGCCAGCGGAAGAAGCAGACGCACCACCACCACCGCCGCACCGAGGAGCGCCGCGCCACCGTATGAGCGCCGTGGCGGACGCGTCCTCCCTTGCCTCAGGAAGCTAGAGTTAAGAGGCGTCGCCCGCCTGGGGATCCTGCTCACAGCGCCGCGCAGGACTCTCGGCCACGAGATGGGTGAAGGTTGAAGAAAAGACCGAGCGACTCGCTGTGAAAATGTTTTCCCCCAAGGCAGACGGATGAGGGAGAGAGAGAGAGAGAGAGAGAGAGAGAGAGAGAGAGAGAGAGAGAGAGAGAGAGAGAGAGAGAGAGAGAGAGAGAGAGATGGGGAGGGAGAGAGATGGGGAGAGAGAGAGAGAGAGAGAGAGAGAGAGAGAGAGAGAGAGAGAGAGAGAGAGAGAGAGAGAGAGAGAGAGAGAGAGAGAGAGAGAGAGAGAGAGATTAGACTTTATCGAGTTCCATATTATTACCACAAAGTCGATGGTTTCTGGTTGTCATGTGTACTTCCGTGCTTATGTGAACCTGTATGTCCGTGTGAGTGAGAACGGCCGCTGGACCTTCACCGGCGCATGCGGTATATCGCATTCCAAGTCATTTCCATTAAGTCAGTTCTGTGTACCTTGACTAACAAGTGCCATAACGCCAAGTCATCTAATTCATAAGGTTTCGAAACAGTGAGGTGTCATAAAAAGGATTTTCTTGCCCAATTTTTATGGGTAATTCCTAGCTTCATTAGCCTCTGAAGCTCTGAAACGTGAAAGCAAAATGGAAAGGGCTTGCCATTTACCCGTGGCCTCACTGTTCCGCGTTAGTTTGTATTAAGTTATTGATTAAGGTGCATTTAGAATGCCATAGGTCTAGATTTTAATGTTAAGAGCTCAGTTGCCTGTAATATAATTTCTCTTTCCCTTCCCCCTTTTATTTAAGTCATATTCTCTATATGATATGTTTAGTTGTTAGTGGCATATCTTTAAACGGGTATTACAGTCAGTCATTTCTCCGAATACGAAAGTACCTGCTTTATGTTCCGTGGTCTTGGCCCACCTGACCGCTACTACCTTCAGCCTCCTCAGGTCGCGGGTCGTAGTGTTGTCCCTGATCAGCACAGTCCTCACGCCCCCTGGTGGCGTCGAGGGCCGTGGTGTCGCGCGATTCGTGAAGTGAAATCCTTTGAAATCCTCCACTTGTTATGTCAACGTAAGACTGATTTTACCTGTGCTGCAGCTGTTAAGTAATGCTTATAGATGCGTTATATGGGTCCATCGTTACTTTAGTCACAGTGAATTGCGTGTACGATTGCGTGTGCGTCTGTGTGTAATTGTGATGTTCAATGATGTACAAAATCTCAGTTCTAGTTGTCCGACGCTCTGAGATTCCTTCGACATGAGAATTTGTTAACAGTAATGCTTAAAAGGCAAATTAATATGGGACGAATGAAAAGAAGGAATATGGAGCAAGGAAAACTAGGGAAAACAAATATTAGTAAAAAAACAACAACTGAAAAACATGCTTCTCGACAGCAACAAGAAATGCCCCTGAGAGTGCTGGGCGGACATCTGATGGCTAATTGCGACCTCCGTGGCACTCTCCGACGGGCATTTTGGCACAGCAGTGACGTTGTATGCTACCCACTTGTACTATAGGGAGAAAGAGCCTGATGACTTAGGCTGCATAGAAGAGAGGGAGACAGGAAGAAGGAAAAAGAGACGAAGAAGGAGAAGTTGATGATGATGGTCTTGCATGTCCTCTTGGCATTCTTGGCCCTCCTGACCTCTGACCCAGAAGGACGGAAGTGACCTTTCCCTATCATTTCGTCTGTACTCGTATTGATCTAAGAGCTGTGTGTGTATTTGTGTGTATTTTGTCCTTTCATCTCCTCGTTGAAGGTCATCTCGTTAGTTACAGTGTTAGCAGCAAAATCGTCGTCACTTTCTGATACGTGAGGTCAACACATTATTTCGTTCTCTCTTTCGGTAGCGTGGACACCCATTATTCTCTTCGCTCTTTGGAT
>NC_061845.1:13515083-13517583 GCF_019202785.1 Penaeus chinensis
AAAACAAAGAAAACATTATTATGATTTAAATAATTATAAGTGATCGTATGGCAGTTAGCCAAATACTTGCTGATCATCTTGAAGCTATTATACGATAGCAATATCTTGTCCTTGCTAATATACTGCCCACCTTCGTTCCGTTGATGATCAGAAGCCTCACAGGCATTGATATTTCATGAACGAATTCGGGATTACAATCCGTAATGCTTTTATTGCACTGGGCGTAGTATATATACAGTATATATATATATATATATATATATATATATATATATACACATACATATATATATATATATATATATATACATATATATATATATACTGTATACAATTATATATATACATATATACATACTACAATCCGTAATGCTTTTATTGCACTGGGCGTAGTGTATTTACAGTATACATACACAAATGTTAGAGTTTCAAGCTATTCACGGCAACCAAATTCTTTTGTCGATTGCTATTCAGACAGGTTTTTTGCTTTCCATTTGTATCCAATACGTCTGGGCACATAATTCGAAAAGCTCTTACCGGAAACAGATTTGCTCAGGCCCCTGTATCAATTTTGCCTTGTCAAAAAAATAATCAGATAATTGAAAAATATCATGAGCCATTGCAAGCAGTAAGGATTGACTTTCAACAGTGCAAAGTACATAATCAAGACAAAGCATGAGCGATTTAAAGCTCTGTAGAGCCCAGCAGCAGTTTTGGGGAATATTCACCTGGCTGATGAAACTGCACCACTTAGAGATCTTCTAAAAAAAAGGGTGTAGTAGACATGGTCACCAACCCACAAGAAGGCATATGAATACATTTAGAATATTTTGCGCACAGATGCTACACGTGCACACTTCATTCCGAAAAAGCCAGCAATCATACATGTAAAAGTATCACAAAAAAGGTATTCGTGCTGCAATAGTGCAAGATGACAAGGCTATGCATCCAAATCTGCCTGAAACAGAGCAATGTTAGGCCAATATTGAATTCGAATTACTCGCAGTTGTGTTTGGATGTGAAAATGTTCACACTTGTGTATACAGCAAAAGTGGTGAGTGACCGCAAACCAGTAGAAATGATTCAGCGAAATAATCTAACTGCAGCACCCCCCCCCCCCTCCCCCGACTGCAGCGTATGCTGATGAGGCTCCAACATTATGATGTCACAGTTTGATACAAGCCAGGAAAAGATGTCTTGTTAGCAGATGGTTTGTCACGTTTGTCATCAACAGACAACGAGCATACTGGTCTAGATCTACAAATCAAAATCGACAGGAAACTTCAAGAGAAACTTCATATTGGTTCTTGCTAACTTTGAGTCAAAGACTGCGTATACTGGTCTTTAATCAACAAGGACATTTCCAACAGTATGCCATTTGCCAAGAAACTTCAAGGACACAAAGGAAACCCTCATCCCACATGAACTTCTTATGCGACCATGGCAATATGTTGGGACAGATCTTTTTCATTATGGAGAAAATGACCACTTGATAATAGATCAGGAAAATGCCCGTGCATGTAATAAGCACTACAGTGAGTAAGCTCAAATCCAGAATTATTTTTTTATGATGCATACAGAAGACGTCTTATATCTCATGTATAAGAATCTAAACATATTTTATTTTATTTTGAAAAAGAGTGATATCACGTGAGTCTTGCACCCCCCCCCCCCCCCCATATATTGCATGAGAACGTAACCCTAACGTAAACAGCAGTACACTCTGTACACTCCTCCAAAATATACCTGTGCAACTCAACAGCGCTCCGTATTTCATTCCCCTTTCCCCCCTCAAATGGAGCAATCAAACAACATGTAAGACAATAACAGTAAGATCCGCCAGTCCGCCCGATGCAAAGAAGGCCTTCAGTGTCATGGTGGCGCACGAAGATGAAACTTGACGACTGGAAGTCAGCAAAAATGAACCATGGAGGACTGGATAACAGATAAGATGGAGCTCCAGCGCCAGGTTTATTAATAGGTAAGATGGAAGAATGTAGTGTTTTATGTAAAAACTTACATACCCCTCTGACAAGACTTCGAATCTACTCTCACAGAGCGGCTACGGAGATCGTAAAACCACGTTATCATTCTCTAGTATAAGGAAATAGACACACACAGATGTATGTATATATGAATGAATCTCAAGTACAGCAGTTGACAATGTTCCAAGTTGAAGGGAATTCAAACGCACAGGATTTGTGGTTGACATTATGTACTGTCTATCGTGGCAATATTGTGATTTGCGATATTACAAACAGACGAACAAATAGAGATGAATAGTATATAAAATAAAGTACAAAAGTTGGTGTAATATAATGCAAAAAAGTATATGTAGGTAAAACGGAAGTTAAACGCTATTAAACTCTACAAAAATACAAAAGAAACTTTCAGTTACATTCATAAAGGATAAAGGCGTGATGGTGGAGAAGTCACACCTAATAAGACAAACCCTCAGATTCGTATTATAATTCGTATTATGAGCAAGACCAAATGAAGC
>NC_061845.1:13520083-13525083 GCF_019202785.1 Penaeus chinensis
GTTAATAGGTCGAATCCTGGTAAGATGTAAGTGTCGTAATCCACGTAATAAAAGTGTTTCACCCATGGAGCGCGAACCTGAAAAGAAATAACAAGAACTCTTTCATTCAAAAGAGTCGTATTATACGATCTGCCTATAGTTCTGTTGAGAAAATCCCGTGACATGAGCAACAATTACGCCGATTCAAAAGATTCATAAAAGGACATTCATCCTCCGTCAGAAAAGTCCTTCTGACCGAGTCCTAGTGGCTCTATACTCAACAAAATAAAACCACGCCTTCCAACTGGCAATGAAAAACAAAAGTAAATACCACGCAAGGGGTCTCGCCCCCTCCTTTATTACTCAGCCTTCTTTCAAATTCAAGGAAGCTAGCTACCCTCAGCTTCCCTTCCTATCCTTATTCTATGGAATCCTCCCCCCCCCCCCCCCCCACACACACACACATCTTTAGTTCATCCAACGTGGCAGCATTGAGAGTCTAAGGCATGCTAGCTTTATAATATAAAAACACTAATTATAAAGTTAAATACGCATACAGATACATGTAAGGATGCATGATAGATAGCACCGGAGACAGAAAGTATGCAAAAAAATGTAAAATGAGGTGATGATGAGAATGGAAGATTTAAAATGTGGAGTCGCAGTGAGACTGAGGTTAAACTGTATTATTTACATTGCTGTATATGCCACTCAACTTCTTTCTAGGATCAACTACTTTACGTAATATCTTAATGGGAGTATTATGAGAAACATTGCAGATTTTCAAGGAATTATTGCAATGGCGGTTCTGTAAACTGGCATTATTACCCGTACTGCCATTCAAATGACAGCTCACATCTTAAGGGTCATCTATTTTTTGAGATATCATAAAAATGACGACCCGGAATAACTAAAAAAAAAAAATTATTTATGAGAAGATGTGCGGCAGATCAGATTTTTAAAAATTCCAATACAAAGACACTTGAACATATTCATATTTTAGAACTGATTTTATTTTCACGATGGAAACCCTATGGACAAAGACAGGACATCCTCCACAGACTATAAGTTAATACAAAGTGTCTGCTAGGATCTATCAGTATCGATGCCTTCCTTCAGACCTGGAGATCATGTGTCAAAAGTCATCATTTTAAATTCTTTGCTGTATGTTCTGGGTGGTGGGGGGTATAGAAAAAAGAGTACCTTTTGTACGACTGTTAAAATTATGAAAAAAGGGATGACCCCTTTGAGGCCACCAGCTGTTTTAACATCATCTGCTATTTTGCAACACATCGATGTTATATGAAATGATAGTGAGGGAGATTAAGCATAGATAATATGCCTTAGCATGCCTTAGACTGTCACAGTATGGAGGGACATGTGTGTGTGCAGTTACATCGTTAACATATTGTAGATAAAAACAGAATTTGCGATTTACCGATCTGTGATTTATCATTCCTGTAAAAAAGTCCTTACATATTTAAACACCCATAAAAAAGGTAGTCATTAACGACGGTCTCTGGAAATGAGTACAGGAAACGGGGGCGCAGTACCATCGTTAGCTCTGTCTCACCTTAAATACTTGACCCCTGATGGGCGTGACGCTGATATCCCCGCACAGCTCGCGGGAACCGAAGCCGGAACAGTTGCACACGACATCGAAGTCGCCTGCAAGTTCTTCCAAGCTGTGCAGATGACGCTCCACAACGACGCCGCCACGACTCTTAAACCTTAGTTGATTAGAGAGATACAATTTACATGTAATGCGAATTGAAAAATGCGTGGTAGTTAGGATGATTTGTATCTGAGTAAGATGTATTTCTGGTATGTAGTTATTATGAATATGGCATCAAGCATAAGACGTTTGAATTTCAGTTTGATTCACTGGAAGTTACGCCTAAAAAAAAAAAAAAAAAAAAAAAAAAAAAAAAAAAAAAAATCGATTGCGAATGTTGCAGCGTAGTCCTCTTGACAACTCTGACAACTCTAAAATCATTATCCTTATCCCTATCCTTACCACTGGTTATGATTGTAATGTTTTGTTCACATTGTGATAATCATAGCGCAATACCGGCCTTTTTGGGGACTTTTACGATTCCTGAAATATTATCCATTGTAGCTGAAAACTTACTTTTCTGTGAGATAAGGCAGAAAGCGGCGACACTCTGTAAGAATTGTGGTCATGAAAGTGCCATACTTGTAGCCATAGAAGTCCAGCTCGTCCTGTGTACACGGTCGATACTCCTCCAATATCATTTTCAGGAATGGATTCTAGAAGAAAAGATCCACTTAGAATTTCTCCAAACGCATTCCTCAAAAGTACTTACCGTGTAGAAACAGGGAGAAAAGGCAGGGGAAAAAATCAAGCCTTATAATGCGGGTTTAGGCAGAGGTTCTCAAAGTAGGAGTCCCGACCCTCCAGAGGAATCGCGACATAATTCCGAGGGGACGTGAGATCTTCCTCCTTCCCTTCCCCTCCCTCCTCCTCTTTCCTCCTCTTCCTCCCACTGCCCATTCTAACGCGTCTAGTACTTGTCAGAGGTGGTCAGGGATGTTTCATTGTTAGAAAAATGGGTCGCTAATCTATCGAAGTCCTCTGCAGGGATCGAAGCCAAAAAAGATCGAGAACTCCTGGGTTAAGGAATGCGTCTTTATTTCCCATGGGAGGTTCACGTCTAGGGCAATGGCCGAGATAAAACTTGCAGACAACACACAATAGATTGAAAAACACTGTCCGAGATAGTATCACGATTTAAATGTATTACTGTGACATTTGTTAAATTGCGTAATACTTTTCATTCATATATTTTTTTTAGTAATGAATACCTGTATTAGTGGAAAATCGACAAATCAAATGATTTTGACTTTTGGTAGATTTTTAAAATATAAATACCACAACTATACAAGAATCTTAACTATGATTATTGCTTACCATTATAGTTATCATGGTTATAGTTATCATGACTGTTATCAGTGTTGTTAATCAGAGCCATTATCATTATCATAACTATCATCACTGTTTGCGATTGCTACTATTTATATGGGTAGCAGTGATTTTCAATGTCATAAGTGTGTGTGTGTGTGTGTGTGTGTGTGTGTGTGTGTGTGTGTGTGTGTGTGCGTGAGTGTGTGTGTGTGTGTGTGTGTGTGTGTGTGTGTGTGTGTGTGTGTGTGTGTGTGTGTGTGTGTGTGTGTGTGTGTGTGTGTGTGTGTGTGTGTGTGTGTTTAGTGTATATGTATATGTATATGTGTGTGTGTGTGGTGTATATGTATATGTATGTGTGTGTGTGCATGTGCATCGCTACCAAAACAGATAACCACGCAAGGCACCGGGTCAATCGCCAGATCATGAAGTGAAATGTAAAGAGAAAGAAAGAGAGAGAGAGAGAGAGAGAGAGAGAGAGAGAGAGAGAGAGAGAGAGAGAGAGAGAGAGAGAGAGAGAGAGAGAGAGAGAGAGAGAGAGAGAGAGAGAGAGAGAGAGAGAGAGAGAGAGAGAGAGAGAGAGAGAGAGAGAGAGAGAGAGAGAGAGAGAGGAGAGAGAGAGAGAGAGAGAGAGAGAGAGAGAGAGAGAGAGAGAGAGAGAGAGAGAGAGAGAGAGAGAGAGAGAAGAGAGAGAGAGAGCAGAGAGAGAGAGAGAGAGAGAGAGAGAGAGAGAGAGAGAGAGAGAGAGAGAGAGAGAGAGAGAGAGAGAGAGAGAGAGAGAGAGAGAGAGAGAGAGAGAGAGAGAGAGAGAGAGAGAGAGAGAGAGAGAGAGAGAGAGAGAGAGAGAGAGAGAGAGAGAGAGAGAGAGAGAGAGAGAGAGAGAGAGAGAGAGAGAGAGAGAGAGAGAGAGAGAGAGAGAGAGAGAGAGAGAGAGAGAGAGAGAGAGAAAAGAGAAGAGAGAGCAGAGAAAGAGAGAGAGAGAGAGAAGAGACAGACAGACAGACAGACAGACAGAGACAGACAGAGAGACAAACACACACAGACAGACGGAGAGAGAGACAGAGGCAGAGACAAAGAGAGATCGTCTAGCTGACTCACCATTACGATGTTGGGGTACTTGGAGGAGAAGTGGAAGCCTGAGACCGTCTTGACGCCTGTCACCTCTGGTTCTCCCGAGTGAAGGATGTCCTTGAAGTAGTTGTAGGAATCCTCGAGCCATCTCCTGCAGGGGAGGCGGAGTTTCATCGGGATGCATCTAACACACACACAGAATCACACACACACACACACACACACACACACACACACACACACACACACACACACACACACACACACACACACACACACACTTCATAGAAACACTTCCGCATAGGGAGCGGAAACTAAATGCACGGGAAGGTAATGAGGAACAAAATGCAGAAAGTAAACAAGGAAACTGTTTATATGCTGTGCGTGGTTTAATCAGCTATGGTTTTCAGAGCTAAATCGTTGTGGGAAATATTATCAGGAAAGGGTGATAAAAGCCGTGCTAAAGTAATTTAGATCTTAGAATTAGCCTCTGGTTTCGAGTTTGAAAAAGCTAAGATACTAGCTGTTTAACACCAACGTGCTAAATAGACACCTTCTCCCCCTTAAAAGTGCGATTACAATTGTGTTTGTATTACGGCACCAATAAACAAGCGAAAAAATCAATAATTGTTTCAGGTCTGTTCAAAAAGAAGATAGTAACATACGAGGTACACCAATTGAACTTATCAATTTGTTGTAAAAAAAATCAACATCTGTGATTTACTGATATTATCTAATAAACAATATCACACAAATATTTGTCCTTGCACGATTAAAGTGATAAAATAAAGCCTTATGTATGTATGCATACAAGTATGTAAATATATATATATATATATATATATATATATATATTTATATATATATATATATATATATCTGTGTGTGTGTGTGTGTCTGTGTGTGTGTGTGTGTGTGTGTGTGTGTGTGTGTGTGTGTGTGTGTGTGTGTGTGTGTGTGTGTGTGTGTGTGTGTCTGTGTGTGTGTGTGTGTGTGTGTGTGTGTGTGTGTGTGTGTGTGTGTGTGT
>NC_061845.1:13537583-13542583 GCF_019202785.1 Penaeus chinensis
TGGTGCCAAGACTATATCAAGAACTGGCTCGATCAGAGTAAGAGCCTCATCTTTATTCTTGGACCTTTTGAGGATTTGCGTAAGTACGAGAGGTATGTCAGATTTGTCACGTGATCAGATATCTTTCAGAACTTCAGTCCTTTTTCTCGCTGAAAGTGCTAATAATTTTTCTCTTTGTTCTTTTCCTATTTTTCTCTTATTTTCATTTTTACAATTTATGTTTTAACCTTTCATTTGAAATACTTAGGATATAACAGTTAGGTAAAGGTGAGAAAAAAAACTTGTTCTACCTTTGTAAATGGGCAAATTGTACCATTTTTCCTAATTTCAGAGTATCAATTAGCATCTCAAGACTGTTGATTGTACATTACTGTAGAATTTTTGTATTTTGAAAAAAGACAAAAACATCCTTTAAACTGAAAAAATTACTATAAAATAATCCTTTTCTTTTTCAAAAGTATTCTTTCACTAGCTCCTTTCCACAGCAAGTACGTTAATAGAGTTAATAATTGAGGAGCTGAATGCTTCTGGAAAGCTCAGGAAGCACCACCTTCATCTGCTACTTCTGTACCACCTGGAGCGGCTTAAGCTGAGCCGGGAGACCTCAGAGTTCAGCTACATCCTGTCCCTCTTGGCTCAGCGTTGCAAAGTAAGCATGGCATTTTCTTGGCTCAGCGTTGCAAAGTAAGCATGGCATTTTCTTGGCTCAGTGTTGCAAAGTAAGCATGGCATTTTCTTGGCTCAGTGTTGCAAAGTGAGCATGGCATTTTATTCTTGTTGTTGTTGTATTTGCTATTATGATTGGTGATTATTATTGGTTTTAGGGTGGTTTTATCCAGATTAAGGATGGAAAAAAGTATATTTTTTGAAGGAAGGTTAGATAAGGCATCCATATTAAATGATTAAACTTTTTTTATTGTATGTCTGTTGATATTGCACACTTATTGATGCTAAGGTGTTTGTGATTCTCAAATACAGTGCTCAAGAAAGCAGACAGGCAGGAATGAAATTTCATAAATGATATATGCTGAACTGTTAGTTTCTCTAGAAACATAGCCTTCATTTGTAATGCAACCTGATTTGAGACATGCACAGAGTTTTATATATGTTTCTTTTTTTAAGGATGGGTAATTAATTTGATAAAATCACTATGACAATTATTTGATTAAAAAAAAAATGTGCTGTGTGTTTTTGAATAAGATTGTAATTACCCCTGTTCCCTGACCGCAGGCTCTCCTTTGACCACGACTCTGAGCACTACCACTACCATTTCCTCAGTCCCTACTATCACCTCAATCCAGTCCAAATCATTTACCCGGGTCATTACTCAACCTCCAGGAAACATTCCTTCTCTCCCAACATCCTTTACTTCACCATCTACTCCCTCCTCCTCCTTTATTAGTACTCTGCAGCTTTATCATGCATCTCTCTGCAGCTTTATCATGCATCTCTCTGCAGTACTGCTTCACTCAGCAACACCACCTTCCACAAGGCCCCATACTTCTACTGCAAATCTTTTGAGTACTCTGTTTAGCCTAGCCAAATAGGTTCAGTTTTATGTGATCCCCTCTACAGCCTCTTACTCGGATCACAGACTACTCTACAAGTAGGCAAAGTTTCCTTCTACAGCTGGCCCAATCATTCCCACCCATAGGCTAATTTAAACAATTGTATTGTTATGCACAGTCAGCTTCAGGCCCACATTTGGTCATGATCAGGAGAGTTGATTGCAAGCCTAAAAGTCATATTACAAATCTTTGTGAAGTGCATTGAACAGGCAATGAGCCATGCTTCCCAATTTTCTATGCTAGTTTTTAAGATTAAGTAATGTATAAGGTGAAAGTGGTTTTCATTTTTATATCACATAAATATTATTAACTCTTTGATTCTGGCAAGGGAAAAAATACTTGCCATGTCTACTGGGATTTTAAGTTCCTCAAGACTTTGTCAGCAAAATCAATTACTAGTCCTAGTTTTTTATCTTATTTATTATTGCTTTTAGTATTAATAATAATATTATGATTATCCTAATGTCAATAACAACAATAATAGCAATGTTGATATTAAAAGGTCTAGGGATGCCAAGTGAAGTTCGATAAGCCCGCAGACTGATTCTTTGGTGATTATTTGTTTCTGGAGTCATATGGGCTCTTTTCAGCGATTACAACTGCTGATGTTGGTTACAGGAAAGCAAACAAAATATATATCCACAGAAGCAATATTTAGAATTTAAAATTATTTGATTTATTATAGGCTCAAAAAATATTTTTTCCAGTGTTTACACAAAGTCCACAGTATTTTAGATCATCAAAAGACAGATTTTTGTGAGCACCAAGCATTCCAATTTTCTCCATAATTAGCATTAATTTGTTTGAATTTGTGAACAAAAGTTACATTAACCCATTCGTGAGGGGCATGACACGTATCCGTATCATGCCCACAGTGAGTTTACTTGTTTAATTGTTTTTACACATCGATGGCTACACTTGTACTAAATCACCAATAAGCCAATTACGAATACTGCCTGTCTAGCCCATTTACCCTTTTCCTTAATTTATGAAAATATTTTACGTTATTTTATTTTGCTATTACTAATGTTTATAACATTGTAGTAATTATAATATTTATAATAAAAATAACACCATTGATATTCATAGCACTAGTAAAAAATATATTTTCCTGCCAATTCAAGGAAAGGCAAAATCAGGTAAGGCAGAGCCATCTATGTATAGAGACAATTCACAAAATATATTAAAAAATGAGCACAGCATTTTCCCCATTTTTTATTTTCCCTGGTGGCAATGGGTTAAGTTACCTAAAGTTTTCTATACTTTGAAGTCATTGATCTAAAATTTTACAAATCACATAGAAGACATAATCTAATCTGTAAATTCACTCTCCAATCTTTAGAAAATCATATTTACCACTTGTGAAATATGGAAGTTCAGGCATTATTATGGGCTCAGGCCAAAGATTGGTTGAAGTTTTACAGTCATTGGAGATTACTGCAATTTAACAAATCTGTATTTTCAGAAATTACGTCACCTAGGACTAAAGAGTAGGAATCTACCTCGCAAAATGGTGAATGAAATATTCATCAATTTAGAACTCCTACAGACTGTTGACTTATCCCAGACCAATGTGGCTGACCAGACCCTGAGTGTCATGGGTGCATATGCCAAACACATAAGGTAATACTGAGTTTGTAATTTTAATCTAATGGGCTGAGATGGCATGGCATACATGTCATGTCCACCCTGATTTTAGCGTAATTTTGTTTACATATAGATTGCTTCGCAAGTGCTCAGTCACAGGTCACGTAGGGCCTATTAATTAACTTCTCAGTGGGCAAGCACTTGTAAAGCCAAAACTAATGTGGACACTATATATCCCCATTGCCAGTGGGTTAAGAAGATAAGCTGATAAAGGGAGAAGAAAGAGAGATATAGAAGTTCTGATGAATTTGAAGGCTAGTATGCTTAAATTCAATATAAAGTCCAAAATAGTATAGTGTTCTACTATTAATGATGTATGAGAGAGAGAGAGAGAAAGAGAAAGAGAAGAGATAGAGATAGAGATAGAGATAGAGATAGAGATAGAGATAGAGATAGAGAAAGAGAAAGAGAAAGAGAAAGAGAAAGAGAAAGAGAAAGAGAAAGAGAAAGAGAAAGAGAAAGAGAAAGAGAAAGAGAAAGAGATAGAAAGAGAAAGAGAAAGAGAAAGAGAAAGAGAGAGAGAGATTCCTTCATAAATATTTAAAATGGCCGTGAAAAAAATATGAAAAAAATAAGGAAAGGTTGCAAGGTTGCAAGTAGAAAGATAGCTGAGAAACATTCATACCACTTTTTGCTCATCACTCATTTGTACATCTTGATTGAAAGAAGATTATCATGAGTAACATGGTCATTGCAAAAATAGTTCAAAATGATAGTAGAACTAAAAATTAAAGAATTTACAACTGCAGGTTTCATTCCCTTCCCACCCTCTGGTTACAATTACTGATCGAGTGTCATGACCAGTGGCCAGAGACTTTGTGATGTGAACACCACACTTTTTTCTACAAAAATAGAAAATTTAACTGTAACATACACATATGCCAGTGTTAATGGTATTAATGGCACATTAGAAATGTAATTGTCAATGAAAATGTAAACTTGCTTGGAAGCATATACTACTACTCAAACTATGAGTCAAATTTCATTATTAATTATCAAAAGTAAATCTACTATGATTTAAGCATTCCAAGCAGATATGCTAGTATTAACCCATTGGATCCAGACGCTTCCATGCCATCATGTGGCCCAAAATGCATTAAGTTTATGTGAATGGACACTCTGCTGGATGTGTGGCATGTAGGCCGGGCGCAAATAAACACTTGTATGACTTTTTCAGCATAAGCGTTTTTAGCATTTTTGCCATTTTCCAATGTCTGTATTTGTTATTGGATTTGCTTTATCCAGATGGTTATAGACTGTTATACTTGCACAGACTCCATATCATCTCTATAGGTAGTCTAGAACTCAGTGCAAGAATAATAACAATAGGTAACATTTGTTATTTGTATGGGTAATAGAATTTAAAAAAAACTGTATTAATTGGTGAAAATTGTAAACTTGAGAATCAAATAGTTTTACTTAAATTATGAGTCAAATATTATCATCAAATACTGATTTAATATAGCCCTGCCAGTCATATGATTATACAGGAGTCAGTTGTAAGTAGATAGTCAAATAACATTGTACACTATTGTACACACACACACACTCACTCACACACTCACACACTCACACACTCACACACTCACACACTCACACTCACACTCACACACACACACACACACACACACACACACACACACACACACACACACACACACACACACACACACACACACACACACACACACACACACATACACACATACACACATACACACATACACACACACACACACACACACACACACACACACACACACACACACACACACACACACACAC
>NC_061845.1:13547583-13557583 GCF_019202785.1 Penaeus chinensis
TACATACAGGGCACCTTGTTATTTTTCTTACTTGTTATCTTTTAATAAGGGTTTTCAGATATAACCAGAAACTGGAGATTTAATATTCTCAGGATGTGAACCATATAGTTTGAACATTATTTTGAAGTAAAATATTATTATGTGATTTTTACAAGTTGGTTTGTTTTAAAGATTTATTTAAATATGAGATACTTTATATGATAAATATATATAAATACATGTTATAAAGAGATAATAGGACAAAGCTATTTATAAGCTTATTTTTTAGTTTTTGTAGTCAGGGGATTATGAACAAATTAGATATCTGCAATGCTCACGCTTTGTAATGATTTTACTGTGATACTTTAAATGAAATGTTAAAATCATAGTAATATGATACCCACACAATCATGATATCTTTGCGAGAACAAATGAGTGAACTACTATTTATGTATCTCAAAATGTTACACATTGATATTCTTAGAAATAAAAATGAATTTACCTTATAGTATCCTTTGTAGACCTTTCAGATAAGTCTTAATTTATAGAAGGCAGCAGAAACTTTTAAGCAAGACATAGCCTTGAAGGTCATGGCATCGTGTTTCACTCCAGCCGTTGGTTTCAAGAAGGGTTCGTGCAACATCTAGTCGCTGGTAAAAATTAATGTCCATAGAATTCCTATCATTTTCCAAGCATAGCATAAATAGTTTCCTGATGATATTATGCTTGTAGAAATGAAAATCTCTACCAAACATAAGAATTAAGATGTGTACCTGGTGTCAGTAATGCACATATATATTTTTTTTTTTACGTTATATAATGGGAAACTCGGGTAAGTAAAAGAAACATGAGAATAAAAATACTTATATTTTACATTGGTTCAAGTACTGATAAATATTCAGAGGCATAAATTACCTATTCCACACATTATATAAATGGTATTTCCTTGCATTTCTTTATGGCAAAGAGCTTAGAAATAAATGAGTGCATTACAAAAAATCATACATGACAATTTTCCACTGATACCACCTCTCAGTTTAATTATTTCACACATGCAAGGTGAAAAACATCGGAAATTTTGTAGTTTGTGGTTTCTTTGTGAGCCACGGATTCAGAATGTTCTTTAGTGCATAAAACCTTGTTCTTTTCTAACGAGCCATTAATTCCCTCCGATCCTTTCTGTCTGAAAATTTAGTCCTCAAATTATTTCTCTGTGAGTGCTAGTGAATCAAAATGTTCTTTTCTACCTGTAACACATTTAAGTTTTCTTCTGGCAAGTTTTCTCCATTCCTGTTTTTGCTCTCACTACGTAGGCGTTGAGTAGCGTCCCGCGAAGAGAGTTATGCCGAGAACCTTGTTGTAGATGAGGAAAACGAACGGCCGGTTGCACACGAACGACTTTGGCACGATGCCCACTCTCGTGTTGATCAGACCTGGTATTTTTTTAGATAGAGAACATATATAAGCTTATATTACATAACATATTGCATCTATTATGTATATCCATATTTTATTATTTTGATATATCTACTATCTATCTAGTCAAGGTGATGTTTACTTTTTTATTTACTGCCAGGCTGACTGAGGGGAAGTTTAGATTAGTTAAACAATTAGTTTACCCTCCCACCCCCCCAAAAAAAGAAGAAGAAAAAAGTCACTAATTTGTGTATGTCGCCCAATCTTTCATTCCCTTTTCCTTCCTTACTACCCACTCTCATTTCTCTCCCTTTCTTTCCATTTTCATTCCTTTTCCTGACCCTCAACCCCATTCCTCGTCGTTTCCTTTCCTTCTTTCCACCCCCATTATTTTTTCTTTCCTTCCCGTTTCTTACTCCCTACCCTCATTACTCTTCTTTTCCTTCCTGTTCTATTTCCTTACTCCCCACCTCCATTATTTTCCTTCCCTTCCCTTTCTTTCTCCCCACCCCCTCCCCACCAACCCCTATTCCTCTCCTTTTCCTTCCCTTTCCTCCCCGCGTACTGACCTGTGGCTGCCGTGGCGACCGTGCCCTCTTCGGTGACTTCGACCGTCGCCTGATGGATGGCTTCGTCCACATTCAAGTTGGCGAAGCGATCGAAGGCCGTCAGGTTGGCGACGCTGGGCACGAACAAGTCAACGATGCCCAAGCTCTCCAAGCTCTGGAAGCGAGAGAGAAGGGTGGAACTCAGGAAGCTTGAATTCACATAGGGTCTTCGATATGGCTATTAAATGGGCCTATTCTTGGTTAGGGAAAACCTGATTCGTAGTGCTACTTATATATACCGGTACATTAACCATTATCCCTACAGTAAAAATATAACACACAGTACACTCCCGCTGCTACTGTATATTCAATACCACATCGACGAAGAGAACTTACATTCTTCAGCTCGCTTTCAATTCTAGTTGTCATGTTGAATCTAGGGAGGCCAACGTTCACCATCTCTTCGGACATCAACCCAATGGCATCCTTGAGAGTGTCTCGCGTGAGGTTTGTGGTGATGGAGTCCGTGCTGATGTCGTCGGGCAGCAGGATGAACATGGAGACGGTGGAGTTCTCGTATGGCAGCTCCAAGATCTTGGCCCCCAGGGACGGCACGTTACCTACAGGACAAATGGGTTTTCTTATATATTTATATGTGTGTGTGTGGGAGGGGGGGGGGGGGTAGGTGTGTGTGTGTGATTAGGGGTGTGTGTTTAGGTGTGGGTGTGGGTGTGGCTGCGTGTGCTTTTGTATGTATGTGTTATTCAAATATATTTACCTAATAATTATTGCGGACACACCTTTGTCCATTCGATATACAAACAAAACCACAGTATAGTTTCAAAATCAATCAGTGGTAAATTTCTTCAACAAAAATATAAGGAGGGAGGGAGGGAGGGAGGAGGGAGGAGGGAGGGAGGGAGGGAGGGAGGGAGGAGAGAGAGAGGAGAGAGAGGAGGAGAGAGAGAGGAGAGAGAGAGAGAGAGAGAGAGAGAGAGAGAGAGAGAGAGAGAGGGAGAGAGAGAGGAGAGAGAGAGGAGAGAGAAAATACTTACCATAATTGAATTTGGCTGACTGAGACATCATCTGGACATTTCCGCCAGACCTCCCAGGTGGAATGAGGAATTCCTGCGTGCGGGTTTGTTCGACCACGAATTGCGACTGCCAGAGACCCTTGAAGAACACGGCGTTGATGAGCACAAAGTTAGTGTTAGGAAGGAGGTTGTCGATGAAATTCTTGATCCTGCCCTCTGTTGCTAAGCTCACATCGTTATTAATGGTCTCGACGGCAACGCTAGGCCGGCTGAAGTCCATCAGCTGAAGGTCGGGCAGAATGTTGGAGACGCAGCGGTTCAGGTTGAGTTTTTCGTTCATATACGCTCTGTTCAGGCTGTTAAAGGTCATCCCTTCACCTTCGGGGCTTCTGAGGAGTCTGGGGGCATGGTAGATAAAGGAATCGTGAACGACGTATAAGATATAAGAACACAAGGAAAGCAATATGTCCATTACTCATAGTACAGGAGACCTTGGAAGACACTCACAACAATCTCAGACCTCCCCAGTTGAAGTAAGTGTGAGTCTTGCTCTTCAGATTAAGAGCGTTCTCCAACTGCTCCCTCGTCTTGCCCTCGGACCCGAAGTAGGAGAGGGTGAGCGCGCTCCAGATGCTGTACGGGGAAATGAAAAGATTCCCCTGCACGGACTGGCTCAGCTGCTGGAAGAGGCTCAGCCCGAACAGCTCGACGCGGCCGGAAAACTCCGCTTCGGCAAACTCTAGCTTCTCGCCGGGGAAGCACCGGTTGATCTGGCCGCCACACACGGCTACCAGCGCCGCAGACACGGCCATCGCCACCACAACGCCCCTCGCATTCATCTTGCTGCAGGACAAGGAGGGTTATTTATTTAACAACTAAACAGGCTTTTCACACTTAAAGATCCACCCACCAATACGTACTTGTTACGGTTAAAAGTAAGCATAAAATTATACACGATTTTTTTTTTCTTAGAATATTATAGATTCTCTTTATCCTGTAAATTACAACAATCCATGTCAGAATAGCGTAAGTAGACGTATACAGAGATGGTGTAGAGGGAGTAAAAGAGGAAAATGAAGAGAAAGACAGTGATAGAGAGAATTACAGAGGAAAATCTATCAGGCGGAGAGAGTATTCCCGTTCTAGCACATGCAGCGACCTCTCCCTTAGACCGAGGAAGTAAAAAAGATCGCCTAACGACGTACTGCAGTCAGCGTCACACGGAAATCTTGCCGTAAACAAATAAGAGATGATGAGAGGCGGAAGTAGTCAAGGCCGCATCACCTGAGTGACTCAGAACTATGACCGCAGAAGAATACATTCACGACAGAGAGGGAGATAAGCACACATGTATACACACGCGCACACTCATATGTACTTCTATGTATACAGCAAATGTAAACGCAGTAATGTGTACAGTAAAGATAATATGAAACAACGGAACCTTTCGAACATGCCAAGAGTTTCTTATCAGATTCACCCCATCCATTTCACTATTTATTACGTCTGATGAGACGTGCGCACGCGCGTGTGTGTGACTAGTGTGTAATATAAATATATATATATATATATATATATATATATATATATATATACACACATACATACATATACACACACATACATATACACACATATACATACATAATATGTACACACACACACACACACACACACACACACACACACACACACACACACACACACACACACACACACACACACACACACACACACACACATGTATATGTATATATATATATGTGTGTACATATATGTATGTGTATATATATGTATGTGTGTATATATGTATATGTATGTATGTATGTATGTGTGTATATATAATATGTATGTATGTTTACATATACAGTGTATATATATATATAACAGAGAGAGAGAGAGAGCTAGAGAGAGAGCTAGAGAGAGAGAGCTAGAGAGAGAGAGCTAGAGAGAGAGAGCTAGAGAGAGAGAGAGAGAGAGAGAGAGAGAGAGAGAGAGAGAGAGAGAGAGAGAGAGAGAGAGAGAGAGAGAGAGAGAGAGAGAGAGAGAGAAGAGAGAGAGAGAGAGAGAGAGAGAAGAGAGAGAGAGAGAGAGAGAGAGAGAGAGAGAGAGAGAGAGAGAGAGAGAGAGAGAGAGAGAGAGAGAGAGAGAGAGAAAGAGAGACAGAGACACAGAGAGAGACACTGAGAGAGACATAGACAGAGAGAGAGAAAGAGAGACAGAGACACAGAGAGAGACACTGAGAGAGACATAGACAGAGACATAGACAGAGACATAGACAGAGACAGAGGCAGACATAGACAGACAGAGACAGAGATTATTTCAATAGTCCCTCACATGCAAGCAAACACCACGACGATTTCCCAATGACATCACCGCCGCCCCCCCCCTCCCCCGCAACAGGAACCAGGTTGGGCAAGCTGCTCCGTCGGCCAAGTCTGACTGGCAGTCGGGAAACCCAGCTCCTCGGTTCGCATGCCCGTAATTTCCCGCCCATTCCTAATCAATCCAATAACCATCCTGATTATCCAGTTACCAAACTAGCTTTCTAATGTCCATTCTGATACCCAGCAACCCTTTCACCTTCCGGAATCCCAAATGACAAGCCGGAAACGGAAAAAAAGTCGTTTTCTTCTTCTCTTTCTTGCCCCATCTCCCACCCTCCTCTTCCCTCCTTCTCCCTCCCTCCTCTTCCCTCCTTCTGCCTCCCTCTTTCCCCCCTCTTCTCTTTCCTTCTCATCCCAACATCTTCCCTCTCTTCCGACTTTTTTCATCTCCCCCCCCCCCCCCCCCCCACCTGCTATACAAGGGCCCGTCATGTGACAAGAAGTTACAATTGTGTTTTTGCATATTATCATTTTCTTTTGCGCGAGGCTAAGGGATGTTGGGTACAAATAAAAAGATAACAGCATCGGCTGATGATGGTGGTGGTGGTGATGAAGATGATAATGATGGTGACGGTAATAGTGATGATGATAATAATAATAATATAATGATGATAATGAAAATGGTGACAATAATAATGGTAGTAATAACAGCAATAATAAGAACAGCAACAATAATGAAAGCAATTATAACAACTACAACAAAAAACAACAACAACAACAATAACAAAAATAACCCAAAACAAAAAGTAACAAAATAATATCAAATAACACAAATAATACAAGGGCAGCGTCAAACTCATTCACCACTGAGTTTAGACCCTGACTCTTACTCACACACATTACAGAGAATTGATGACCACACTGATCGCTCTCGACGGGTTTTGTCAGACATATTTTCCGCAATCACGCAATCCCTCAGAACTTCAGATAAGAAGGGGAGGGTGGGGAAAGAGGAAGGGGAAGGGAGGGATGGGGAGGGACTCGGAGGGAGGGAGGGAAATGAGAAATGGGGAGGGGGGAGGTGGAAAGGGAGGGGGAGGGAGGATTGGGGATTGGGAAAGAGGAAGAGGAAGAGGAAGGGGAAGGAGAAGTGGAGGGAGGGAAAAGAGGAATGGGGAGGGTGAGGTAGAAAGGGAGGGAGGGAGAAGAGGAAGGGGTAAGGGGATAGGGAGGGGGAGGAAGGGAGAGGGAAGGGGGAAGGGGGAAGGGGAAGGGGAGGGGGAGGGAGAATAGGAAGGGGGAGGGGGAGGTGGAAAGGGATGGGGAGGGAGGGAAGAGAAGGAGGAGAGAGAGAGAAAAGAGGAAGGGGGTAGGTGGAAAGGGAGGGGGGAGGGAGGGAAAAGAGGAATGGGGAAGAGGGGGAGGTGGAGGAGGAGGATGACGATGGAGAGGAAAAGGAAGAGGAGTATAATGATAATGATGCTGATAAAAATGATGCTGATAATGGTAATATTAATGATAATGATAATCTATATAATAAACCTGAAGAGCTGAAGTCACTTTATTGGAATGTAAAAAGGGCACGGAAAGCCTGAAGTTGAAGTCACTACATTTTTAAGTATAAATGAGGTTATAATTGACAACATAAATACCGATGAACGACATAGAGGCATCATATTACGAAGCTATTAGAATCCTATTCTTAGTATTATTATATTTATTGTTATTGTTATCGTCTTTGCTGTTATCATTTTCACATAATCATTATTATTATCATCATCATTCTTATCGTAATCATTATTATTGTTGTTGTTGTCACTATCAATCATCTTAGACCGCCAGTTTATGCACATGTATTATTTACATGACTATCTGAGGGGGAATATAAAGAAAGAAAGAAGGAGGGGAAGGAGAGAACAAGGGTAAGAAGGAAGGTGGGAGGGAGAAAGGGGATGAAGGGGGCTAGAAGAGAAAATGGAGATATGGAATGGGAGGGGCAAGGAAAAGGAAGGGGAGTGAAGAGGAAAGGGGGAAGGGAAGGCGGAGAAAGAGGGAGTTTAGAGAGGAAAAAGGGTGAGGGAGGGAGGGAGGAGGAGAAGGGAGCGAAGGAGGTGGGGGAGGTGAAGGAGGGAGAAGATGAAAGTGGGAGGGGGCTGGTGTAGGGCTTGAAGTGGGAGGGGAGGGGGGGGGTGACCTTCAGGAAGACGAGCCGTGTTCCTTGCAACAAATGTAAAAAAAAAAAAAAAAAAAAATGTGAACATGGTGTGAACATGGCGCGTTTCGATTACATCTTCGTTAGTAATACACGTATTTCTGACGAAGATATAATCGAAACCGGTCAAACACACCCCTTGCACTGTAAAGACATTCATTCTCATTCATATATTTTCTACAAAAGATTTGAGAATGAATTGGGGTGGCAGACAGGGATAGGATACGGGGAAGGGAGAGGGAAAAGGAAAGGGGGAGGGAGCGGGAAAGAGGGAGGGAGAGAAAGAGGGAGAAGATAAGGGAATGGAGAGAGTAGGCGAGAGGTAGAAGGAAGAGGGTCAGAGAGAAAAGGGGGATGAGATTGAGGGAAGGTGTAAGGAGCGAAGGAGGTGGGGGGGGGGGGTTAAGGAGAGAAGAGGGAGGGCAGGAGCGAATTTAGGGAAGATTAGGGAGGGAGAGGGGGTGGAAGAGCGAGAATGGGAAAGGTAGAGGGAGAGGGAAAGGAAATGGGAGAGAGGAGGGGAGAAGTGGAAGGAGGAGGCTGAAGAGGGCGAGAGGAGGGGAGCAGTACCTTTTAATCTTTATGTTCCTTGGACATTCCACGGGTCAAGCTTGTACTAGTAGTGGTAAAAATAATGACGTAATAATCATAATAATCGTAAAATAATAATAATAATAATAATAACAATGACAATAACAATCATGACTGGAGCAACAATAGTACTAATAACTGGAACAACAACAATAGTACTAATAACTGGAACGACAACAATGATAACACTAATAACAATAACAGCAATAACGACATTTCCTCATTCAGCTCAAAACGCGCTGACAGTTACCTAATTAACCGTATCCCTTAAGGGCAGGCGACTAGGGAACGGTCATTAGCTACGACCGACAAAAAATCGTGTAAGACAGAGGTGATTAAGAAAAGATGTATTTACGTTAAAGAATTTTCAAAACTTTATCTTAACATATAAAATGGGGAGCATATGGATGAATATACGGCACTAATTACATAACAATCCCCAGTTTATGTAGACAATTGTACAATCACTGATAATAACATCTCTAATGATATGGACTATTATTTAAAAAAATAGAAAAACAAAAAATAATAAGAATACAAGTAAATGTAATAATGATAACGATCACTATCATGCAATTGCTGACGTCAAAATACTTTCCACAAGAGCTATTTTTAAGATCAAGTATATTTGTCTTCTTGCATGAGCTTCTCGTCGCTATAAAAATAATGAACAGTCTAGCTTATAAAGAAAAATAATGATATAAAACAGCATCAAACCAGAAAGGCCTCCCCCCCCCCCCCCCCCCGTCCTCTGACTGTCTAGTTCTTCATAGTGGGTTTGTTTGTGTATTTTTGGTTTTTATGCTTCCTTGTGCACACGCGAGTCCTAACAAAGGCCAGGGGACGTCCTCGGTGTCATGCATCCTACATGCACTTTGCCTCGACCTTTTGGTAAAGCGTTACACGTAAAACACAGAAAACATGTTTTATTTCATAATATGAGAAAAATAAGCTGATTATTCTTTTTTTTTACATTTACACATTTTCTCTTTGTGCGATATGGATCATGGTCACAAAAATTTTACAAAACAGAAAGTTTCTCTTTCCGTTCGTAATATATATTATCATTATCACGTGTTCTTGAACATATATTATAACTGCTACTTGTACAACTTCCTTGATAATCTTATCAAATTTAGCTTATTATATTTATGACTAAAGACAACATTGGCGAGGCCGCGCGAATCATCTCTTAACATGATTACCGTAAATTAATCACTAAGAAATTCGTTAATCATCAATGAGCACCACCATCCCCTACACCAAGAAAAGAGACCGAATGGTACTGACCCAGATCGTCTTACCTGATAGGCTCGGAATGGCTTCTGTTTTATCAAATTCAGCGGATGTGTATGCCGTGAGTTAGCGATAATAAAGGACAGGCAAAAAAACAAATGTCTCCCTCCCCCCCCTTGTCTCTGTTTGTCTCTCACTCTTTCTCTCTTTCCTACTTAGGCTTATCATCAAACACCCACCGTAATTTCCGTTAATTCGAGAGGGACATTAACACCTATACAAAGATTCTTACCAAGAGAGAAAGAAAAAGAAGGGACCTCTATATGTCATGCCCACCACCTTACTGCTGGCTTAAAAATATAACAGTAATCAGAGGTTGAAGTCGGCAGGAAATCCGGTGGTGCTGAAGCCAAGGTTCACCGAGATTCTAAAGATGAGACAGCTGCTCTATCTTGTTTGGTTACGACTTCTACGCGAGGTCCGTGACATTCAGTGATATGGCATTAGTCATTTGACTTAAGAAGGGTTTTGAAATCGTGGCGGGGACGACATTTTGACCTTAATTCACAGTTGCTATACCGGTTGGTTAATAGAAGGCTGCGGGATAGAGATAATTGTGGATTTGTTATTCAAATGGATTTAAAGTCAGTTCCGATA
>NC_061845.1:13562583-13565083 GCF_019202785.1 Penaeus chinensis
AATCATGAGGCCAAAGTGTCAGTCCGTTAATGTTTCAAGTAATACATATTAAGAATAACTTTGGGCCTTTGATTGCCAGCCCGTTATTTCAAATTTACAGAGAAGTAGACTGCAGCTGTCACTGCCTGAAGAGCATAAATATCTTTTACCTGTAATGTATCGTGAACTTTCCCTACTTCATCATCTGTAACAATCTATGCAGAGTTGATGAATTTTGATTGGGTTTTCATGATGAAATGGAGCTAACGCTAGTGCCGCTCCAGTTAGTGTAGCTGGTACTGCAACTAATACCAGTCATGCAACAAATACTCCTGCTGCTATTGGTACTGAAGTTGGTGCCAGCTTCTGCTGCTTCTACTGCTGCAGTAAGTATCAGGGTCACCAAATAACATTTGAAATACCAAATTTATTTGGCAATACATAAAGGGTTTGGCATTTTAAACTCTACAATTTGGGTATTCTGACATTGACAGTGTCTAACATTCCGAAGAAAGTTTAAAAGATTTTGGTCAAGAAAGCGTAGACTTTAGGATCTTTTAAACCCGACTCTAAAAAGTAATCTTTTTCAGTAATCATTTTCATGTATGATTATTTTGTGAGGCAATCCGGGATATCCGCTACAGCCACATAATAAACCAGTCTGCTATATAATATGACTTCAGGAATGTCTTCGGAATTAATTTTTCTTGATATATATGTAATAGAGTAAGAAGAACGAAACCAGGACACTAATGAGGGTGCCTTGGATGCCTTGGGCAACTTGTCTAGTTAGATGGAACCCTATCCTGTTGTTATCATCTTAACTTCGGCATAATACACGCAATATACGTGTTCGAGGTCAACTTTTTGCCTTTAAGGTATCAGCTTTCAGGGTCTTAAAAAGTTTGGAAATGGAACTCAACTCGGCAGAAAGTTTACAAGGTCTGAAAACCATGATTAATTGGTGCTGCTGCTAATGAGGCTGGTATTGGTACTGGAGCTGGTGTTGTCGCAGCTGGTGCCAAGGCTGTAGTTAAAGGGAAGGCGTCTTTGTTAATGTGGTTATTACATCCTTCTTCCCATCTGCTTCTTTTTATTCTCATTATTCAATTATTATCCTAATTATTATTATTAGAGGGCTGCTGCGATACAATGCTTCAAGCCCGGCCACAGTATTAAATTAGAAGTCCTTACAAAGAAAGCACCATCTAAGCCATTGTTGTTGTAACTATTGTTATTATTGATTCTCCGCTTTCGACAACGCCGGATTATCCGCTTCGATGGAGGCTGTACAATGATTATTCAATAAAACTCTTCTGGCCTCCAAATTATGTACCTCACATGAAAATGGCATTTGGACAGGACATCTCGTTATGCTTCTTCAGCTGAATCATATACTTCGAAATATCGACACCGTAAAAGCTTCATTATATACGGTGTTTCTATATGAAGGCTTATATGACCATGAAATGCAAAGTAAAACGACTGTAATTGATTCTTTTTAGCATGGATAAAAGGTTGGTCACTTCGTAGAATTCAATGTCCTTCAGAGAGACACTTGGAAACGTTTCCAAGTACTTCAGCCAAGTTATATAAGGCAACAAGCATTGGTCGTATAAGTCATTGCATTAACATTGCATCTGTTTCTTCGTGTCGGTTTACAAGTAGAATAACCAGAACATGTGACAATGATATTAAAATGATACAACTTTATTCAAAAGCTGAAATTATAATTCAATATTCAGATGCGCACTAACTTTCACACAATCTATGCCCTGATTTGAAAGACAGTGTACACATAGCAGAATAAATCGATTAAGAACGTAAAATGCAAATGTTTTGGAAAGAGAATCAGTATAACCACAGACATATTAATAAAAGTGACAATGGTAAGTATGACATGATGGGATGTAGAACAAGAAGATGATGGTAATTATAAACATAATCATCATCATAATTTACATTAAGCTAGACCACTCGATAAACAAAAACAAAAAAAAACTTGAAAAGTTTACTGGTTTACAAGAACTCCTACTTCTACACGGACTAAGATATTCATTTAATTCTATAACTTCTATATTCATCATGCCTATAGATTTTGTCATTAATAATGTGACTACAACTAGGTTATTATTTTTGTTATCATCATTGGTATTATTATCATTAGTATTATCATTATGACTATTATAATAATCATCATCATCATCATCATCATCATCATCATAATCATCATCATCATCATAATCATCATCATCATCATCATCATCATCATTACCATCAGTACCATCATTATTAACAACATTTTCGACTTATAGCTTTTATCTTTTTTCTTTGTAATTATTGTCACTATCATCATAATCCATTGTCTTTCAGCACCATATCCGCCCAGGACGTTGCCAATTAAAAGTCTCCGCAGCTTCCGTACTTTTGTTGTTTTCTGGCACTTGTTATCATCATCTTATCTGGCATTACAGTTCAATATCGTTACAGTCCTGAAAATTATTATTATTTCTATTTGATC
>NC_061845.1:13597583-13605083 GCF_019202785.1 Penaeus chinensis
TCTGCGCGCTCGGGTGGTTTTTAACAGCGGTTCTAAAGGGTGACTTTCTTGGATTACTTCCTAGGGGTTCGGTTTCTTCGAGCAATATTCAACTCAAACAAAGCAGTCCAGACAAATACTTTCACAGGGGAACCATTGGCGTATATTGCATGAATTCTTGGAGAGTCGGTGTCTGCCTATGTCGAAGAAAAATCCCAAAATAGTAGGCAATTGTGTATACATTATGGGTGTGTATGCGTTATCGTAGTAACGGCATTCGTACGAAATCAGGATCTTCCTGCAGTTTATGGCTATAAAACGAACTTCAGAGAACTCAAACATATTGATAAAGAGGTAGGAAAACCCGTCACACACAAACAAACTTTCAATAAACCTAATTTGTCTGTAATACGATGGCTTAGGCACAGAGTAACCACGTGAACCACCGAGTCACATAATTTCTATACTTCAATGGCAATAAGAATCTGGCGACACACTGTTCACTGTAGCCACATAAAATACCTGGCTGTGAAGGTCATGAGGCTGTCAGTGATGATCCATGAAGCGATTGCACATCTTCAGTGACTGTTCAATATGTTTAGTGCATTTTGGCGCTTGGCAAAACATTGAATTATATAATGCCCCATTGAATTATATAAAACGGGAGAAAGGGATACCAAATGAAGAGGATAAAGTGGTATTTATCTTTGAAAAGATAATTTTGACAGGAATTTGTCGAAAGAAATTATATTCTGAAGGGAAAATCGAACTTTGAGAAGTGTTCGATTTCGTGTAATCGTCTGTTTTGGCGCTGTAGCGTGCGTGAGAATTTTATTTTAAATTCAAACGTAACGGTATTATCCATGTACTTTCTTTTACCCATCTATACACATTCATTCTTCTATCAGACAGGAAATAATTAGAAAGAACCAATTAGTCTGATAACCATAATTTCGCTCCATTATCCCAACACCTAGAGGAGCGACCGAGAGACAGATTTCCCCCGTCCGCATTTAAATCCTGTACAACAATGGTGTCATTAGTCTGAAGTCGAGGCCACAGCCACCTCGCTCCCTTGCCCTCCTTCCTCCTTCCGAACGTGCCGGGGCTGTTCACGCCAGGTTGCGGGAGGACAAACGGTGGAGATGAATGGGGAGGGGAGAACAAGAGGGAAGAAATAAAGTGGGAGAACAAGGAGAAGGACAGGGTGTGGAAGGCGGAGAAGGGAGAACAAGGATAAGAACAGGGTATAAAAGACGGAGAGGAGAAAACAAGGATAAGAAAGGTGTTTGGAAATCAGAGAACAGGGTTAGAGAAATTAAGAAAAGGAGAATAGGAAGGAGAACTGGATAGCAGGACTGAGGGAAAAACAGAGTATGGAAAACAAAGAAGGGAGACCGAGCATAAGAAAGTGGTTTGGAGAACGAAAAGGGAGAACGCAAGGGGAAAAAATAGAACAGGGGAAAGAACAGAATAGAAAAGACAAAGAAAGAAGAAATAGGGAAAGAAGAGGAGAAAAGACAAAGAAGGTAGAAATAGGGAAAGAATAGGAGAAAAGACCTAGATAGCCAGGACAGAGGGAAGAACAGAAAATGAAAAACTGTAAGGGAAGAACAGGGAAGAGATATCATACACCACACTACCACACATGAAAATAATCCATGAACCCTATTTAACTTCTTCATGCGGTGTAAACAGCGAGCTAAAACATCCAAAACTTCTTATAGAATTCTGGCTTGTACTCAGTTACGTATCTGTACTACGTGCTGTCTCTGACTATCGAGACTATTATAGAAAGGACGGCGATAAAACAAAATTACAATATCAAATAAAAGTGTACAGTTAGGGTTACAGTAGGACAGAAATCAGATAAAAAAAAACAAAAAAACTCAGTTTATTATGTTACCCTTAAAAGATTTACACTGTTTAAACTTTACTATTATTAAGAGTTACTTTATTTTTCAAGATTTATATGAAGTTTTGCAAAATTAATTAGTATCTAATAGAATTAAAATAACTAGTGGACAGTAGAAATAGAAATGATAACATTGACTGTTGTGCTAATGATAATGATTATGAGAGTGTAGTATTAGTATTGGTTATAGTAAAAACAATGACGATGATGATAATGATAGCGATAATAATGACAACAACAACAAGAACAACGACAACAAAATAATGATAATAGCAGAAAATTATAATGATAATGTTAACATAATAATGATGCTAATGATTAAAACAATAGTGATGATAAGAACAAATTGTTGGTAATGAGACCAATTATAATGATAAAAGAAAATGATAATGACCAAGAAGGTGGTGATTATGATGGTGATAATGAAAATAAGAATAATAACAGTAATGGCAATAATGATACGATGATAATAATAATGGTAATGATAACAAAAATAATTATCATTATTAATATGATAATTATCATCATTTTTATCATTATTGTCACTGTTATTACCATTATTATTATTGTTATCAGTATTATCATTATCATTGTTATTATGATCATCATCTTTATTATTATTATCATTATTAATATTGATATTATCATTATTATCATCATTATCATTATCATTATTATTATCATTATTATTATTGTTATTATTGCTATTATTATTATTATTATTATTATTATTATTATTATTGTTATTATTATCATCATTATTATTATTATTATCATTATCATTATTATTATTATTATTATTATTATATAAGTTATCATTATTATCAATATCAATAGTATTAGTATTATCATCATCCTCATCAGTATTATTATCATTATCATTATCTATAATAATAATAATAACAATAATAATAATGGTAATAGTGATAGAAATAAAAATGACATAAACGATAATAATAATGATGATGATAATATTAACAATAATAATAACTTCAATAATAGCGCCAACAACAAAAGTAATAACAATAAGAAAAATCACATCAATTTTCTCTTTCGCTGTTGTATGTGGCCTTTGGAACGCCCTTGGGAAGTGACCCAAGGCGGCGAGGCACGCGGCCAGAAACAGTAGTGCAAATCCCTTCCCCGTGATTTTATTTATTTATTTTTCATGAAATACTTAAGAAAAATTTTTTTTATAGTTTGTGTTGTTTTTTGTTGTTGTTTTTTTTTTCAGCAGAATACGACGATGGCAAGAGTTGTTAAAGTATTGTGCATTTCTTTTATAAATTTCTGATCTCTGAATATTGTTTTAGTTGTTTTGGTGTGGAGATTTTACATGATAACCAGTATTCGTTCATTGTCGTTTTTTTTTTTTTTTTTTTTTTTTTTTCATCGTGATTGAATAGTTTGCTATTCCATTCTTTGGTTTATATTCTAGTAAAAAAAAAAAAAAAAAAATGCTTATTCCCTTTCATCTTTAGAAAATTGATATTAGTCTGATTCATCTGTATCAAAAAAATTGATCTTTGTTTTTTTATATAACTTCGTATGCTCAAATATTTACGCGGTCTAAAGTCCTGAAACTTCCCAAACACTAGCGTTCCTATTTACCGACACATTTTGGGGTCCTGTGTGCACAGTCTGAGTAAAAAAAAAACCGCAGTAACGACTTATCATTATTGCTTATTCTTCTACAGAGAGAGCCTAAGGAAAAGAGGCTTTAGAAGACTTGCAGAACAACTCACAAGGACAGAAATATGAGGTGGATTCTGGTAGCAGTGGTTGTGCTTGCGGCGACGGTGAGGGAGGCGATGCCGCAATGCCTCACAGACGAAGATAGGTAAGTTAGACCACAAGTTTACTGAGGTGATAACAGTGAGATCTATTAATGTTTATAAATCATTGTAGTGACTATGAGAGAATAATAAACAAATATAGAAAAATCATATAAATATTACCCTGTCTAGGATAAAAATTTTGGGCGTCAATCAAGAACTCCACGAAGTAGTAGATTTCGGTTTCGAGCTGTACAAGGAGTTGGAGTTGGGGCCTGCCACCTCCTTCCTGGCGACCGGGAGGAACCTGTTCTTCTCGCCCTACAGCGTCTGGTCGGCTTTCGTCCTTGCCTACTTCGGCTCCGGTGGGAAAACCGAGGCCGAACTCGAGTCGGCGCTCGGCATGGTCGATAAGATCAATACTTTGACGAAGTTGCGTGCGCTCGAACTCACGTAAGTTTTGGAAGAGACTGCATGGGACAAAATGCATATAAATTGACAGGTAAAGAAAAGGGAGGATCAGAAAAAGAAAAACAGAAAGGGGTATCTTGTAATGGCCGTGGCTCTCTATTGCACCTCTCACAGATATGACTTGCGGCGCTCCACTGGCTCCAGCTACACATTCAACTTGGCCAACCGCATTTACATCGACGCCGCCTCCCCCGTTCGAGACTGCATCAAGAACATTCTCTTCAGGGAAATCGCAGAAACCGACTTTAGAAACGTAGGTATATATTCGCATACGTTTTCCTTCTTTAGTGAAAATGTGTTTTCCTATATATTTATGAAGTCTCAGTTATTTCGTAAGTAATTTATTAGACAGTCGGTTAACTATTCACTGATCCACGGCAGACGAGAGAAAGACAGAGAAGGTGCTGATTCGGATGGTTAACGAAGTATTAATGATTGCTTTACTGCAGAATGATAATTATCACGCAGATATGATAACCATAATGCAGCGGAAACACATAAGACATAATTTAAAAATGAATAAAGTCTGCTAATATGTAGAATAATATCCACGATTCCCGGTGCGGGCCGAGGGCGAGGATATCCTAAATTACACAATGGTGGTGATGATTTTGCATGCAAGACCAGCGTCCTTGAGCAAAACAAAACTGTATAACGACGTACAATCAACAAAGGACTTACCTACTTCCATAAAGGCCAGGCAGCGACCTTGCTTAGTTTTGTGAATGGATCTCTTCCTTCTCCCCTTCCGCTTTCCCCATTTTCTCGTCAGCGTTTGTTACTACGGCGAGTCTGTGAATATTGGAGGTCCTGCGTTTGCTTGCCTTCAGGTGTGGGAAATGTGCACCTCATTGTTAGATGATTAATAGCTCCCATGTGAAATTTTCATCTTTACTTTCCCTGTAATGCGTACAACCAATAGGAAGATTTCACACGCACATCTTTTTCCCCTTTATTCAAAGGTTACATCACTGAATTTAGCTTTCTGATCTACAAAATCTGAAAAGCCTTACTTTTGTCACCACCAGACCTTCAAGGCGGCAAACGACATCAATGACTTCGTGTCAGAGACGACTCAGGGAAGGATTCCTCGCATGCTTGAAGAATCTGACCTGAAGGACGCCCAGATGGTACTGGTCAACGCAGCGTTCTTCAAAGGCATCTGGAAATACAATTTTCTCAGCAACAACACCTTTCTCGCACCCTTCCGGACCGATCCTTACCTTAGCTTCCTGGAGGAAACTGGAAAGCCTCTGAACGTAGCAGAAATGGTGTCGATGATGAACCAGACCGGCAGCTTCAAGTACGGTAAGAATAACCTCCTTTCGTTACGACTCTCAGTAATGAATGCATAGGACAATCAGTGAACTGGATGAACTGAAGCGAGATATAAGCTAAGAAAAAATAGTCAAAAGCTGTACCGTTCACATGCATGAGTGTTCCCACTTCTTTTTCCCCTCTCGCATTCAGCAATATATTCCTAATATGATTTACCTTTAGTGAGTGAATTATCCGAATACAGGGGAGAGCTAGGCACATAAACACCATGTATGAGACCCACAAAGCCAATTGGTAACGATGCGATTCTTTTTTGGCTATTCCCCCCAAAGGTGACTCGAAGGACCTGGAAGCCCAAATCCTGGAGCTCCCCTACGAAGGCGGGGCCATGTCGATGTTCCTGCTGCTCCCGGGGGAAGAGGGTCCTTCAGGCTTCGGCAGGACGGTGGCGAGCCTCTCCTCCGCGTCCCTTTCGAAGGCCATGAGGACCATGAAGCCAAATACGGTCAATGTGCAGCTGCCGAGATTCAACATGAGCGTTGAGCTCATAGACGAACTCGAAGCCGTAAGTCATCGCCGAAGGAGAAAAAGGACAGTGTTCACGGAGAGGCATATTCTATGTATCTCTGTCCCTCTCCTTCTCTGTCTCAAACTCTGACTCTAAGAGAGAGAGAGAGAGAAAGATAGATAGATAGATAGAGATAGATAGATAGAGAGAGAGAGAGAGAGAGAAGAGAGAGAGAGAGAGAGAGAGAGAGAGAGAGAGAGAGAGAGAGAGAGAGAGAAAAGAGAGGGGTGGTAAAAGGTGGTAGAAAAGGAAAGACAAGTAACTAAAATAAAACGGAAGACGTAAATACTTTGATGTTATACAAGCCGAGACTAACCCCCGTTCCCCTCCCTTCCCCCCACCAACAGGCTCTCAAGAACTTAGGGATTCGCAGTGTCTTCGACCCCGAGCACGCCAACTTCAGCTCCTTCGCCCCGACCCCGAGGATGAGCGTGAGCAAGGCCGTGCACAAAGCTTTCATCGAAGTGAACGAAGAGGGCTCTGAGGCGGCGGCGGCCACGGTAATCGCCGTCAACATCCGCACGAGGCCGACTCCCCCCGTGAGCTTCGTGTGCGACAGGCCGTTCATTTTCTTCATTTACGACAACGACACGGAAAACATCCTCTTCTTGGGAGTGTTCAGGAATCACCGGGAAGCGCTTTAGTATTAAGGGGGAAGAAGGGAAAGAGAGAAGGGTTGGGAGAGGTACATATGTAGAAAGCGAGCGAGAAAGAGGCAGGGAAAGAGAGAGAGAGGGAGAGAGAGGGAGAGACAGGGAGAGGGAGAGGGAGAGGGAGAGGGAGAGGGAGAGGGAGAGGGAGAGGGAGAGGGAGAGGGAGAGGGAGAGGGAGAGGGAGAGGGAGAGGGAGAGGAATAGGAAGAGGGAGAGGGAGAGAGAGACATGAAAGACGTTAGAGAGGCGTTAGAAAAGAAAAAGTAAAAAAAAAATATAAAAAAAATCGGAAAACGTAGATACATCACGGTTAAATACAAACGACACAAAATATTCACGTTATGTATTCAAACATACCAAAAAGGAAAGATGGGCCAGCCTCACATTTGAATACGCAATTTTACAATTTTACATTTACATACTCTAGCCCTCCCCCCCCCCCTATAAAAACAAATAATAATCATTACAATAAAATTAAAATAAATCACAAACAGGGGTGTTCTTTGTTAACATTTTAAACTGTAATTTTAATCCGAATAAACAATTGAACTCAAATAATATTCTTTGACCTTATTCTAAATTATTACTTATCGATTTGCAACCACATAGTAAAGATAATTATATATATATATGTATATATATATATATATATATATATATATATATATAATGTACTTACTGTAGTTCTACCCTACATAGTAAAAAAATGTACCTAAAATTTTTCAGAATTTAAAATTTGTCAAATATATTACATTAATGTTCACCAATAAACATTGTACTAACTGTATTTTCGTGTTTTAATTACTTACCGTACTTACATTTGGAATTACTTACTGTATTTACTGTCCTTTTACGCTTACC
>NC_061845.1:13630083-13635083 GCF_019202785.1 Penaeus chinensis
AGACGAACGGCAAAATCTCTGACGTGGTGTCGACACACGAGCTGGAGGGAGCCGTGATAGCGATCGTCAACGCCGCCTACTTCAAGAGCACGTGGCAGATGCAGTTCAATCCCGAATACACCCAGCCGATGCCCTTCTACGCCACGCCGGAGCAGCAGCACACCGTCCCCATGATGGTGCTGGATTCCAGCCTCAACTATGGTGAGCTTTGGGGTCTGATCGTGGGAGTGTGTTTGTCTGTGGCCAGAGAGGGTATTCATCTCTGGAGCGGGGAATAAGAGGGTAGCACCGTGGCATCAGTGCCACGATCTGGTCGGTATCTACCTTCCTATCTACCTTTCAGTATCTATCTATCTACCTTGTGTATATATATATATATATATATATATATATATATATATATATATATATATATATACATATACACACACACGCACGGTCAAATATATATATATATATATATATATATATATATATATATATATATATATATATATGTGTATATATATATGTGTATATATATATATATATATATATATATATATATATATATACATTACAGAAAAATACAAACGCTTTGCTATTAGCCTTATGGTATGAGCTCATTAAAAAACTTGCAAGAAATGACTACTACAAGACATACTAAAGCATGCACCTCGATATCCGAGATCATGGGATTAAATAAACATATATAAAAATGATATTTTAATAACGTGAAATAGCTTCTCATTTTTTCTTTGTTATGGCTTATATTTATTTCAAGCATTCTTACTTCGTCAAAACTTTCCTGATGTTAAGTCTTCTCTGATTTACCTTTTATTCTCCTTGTTTATATTTTTTTCTGTCTGTCTCTCTGTCGAACGTCAGTCTTTATTTTCGTTTTGTTATCGCGATTTGCTCGTTAAGCCTCCACGTCTCCGTTTCCACACAGGCGACTTCAGCCAGATCGCGGCGAGGGTCGTGGAGCTGCCTTACAAGGGGAATACAATGTCCATGTTCATTTTCCTCCCCTCTGAGGAAGGGCCTCGCGGCTTCACCAAAATGGTCTCCCGGCTCAGTGCCAATAACCTGAAGGCAGCTACTAACGCGAAGTTACTAGACAGGCGACTCGTGGAGGTTCAGTTGCCCAAGTTCAAGCTGAACGTGAAAGTGAAGGGTCTTATTCCAGTAGGTATTCTAATTTGTGTGCGTTGTATGTTCGTCCTTTGGTTAGAGACATTTTAGACGTGACTTGACTTTATCCTATCACTACAGTGTGTGCACACCATTGATATGATAATATAAGTAACTAGGCATTTAACCGAAATGCCTATCACTTTATCTGTTAAGTTGATGAAACATCGACTTATTCAACCGAGAGTATGCCTAAAAACACCGTCTCTTCCGCAGGCTCTCATGAATACCGGAATCACTGACATCTTCTCCTTCGACAAAGCCAACTTTACGACGCTCGGGCCTCTGCGCGATGTAGCCGTGAGGACGGTCATCCACAAGGCCTTCGTAGAGGTGAACGAGGAGGGGACGGAGGCCGCTGCTGTGACTGTGGCCGTCGTGCCCGTCAGGTCTTTCATCCCGCGAATCCCTTTCTACTGCAACCGTCCGTTCCTCTTCCTCATCAGGGACAACGGCACGCGCAACATCCTCTTCATGGGGGCCTACAAGGATCCTGCAACGGCTACCTGAGAGCCTTCGAGTGTAAATAATAGCAGCGAAGGACGGCTGGTGGCGGATAATAGAGATGTTTCGAGAATTGAGAAGGTATCCTTAGTGTACGGAAGGAAGAGAGACGACTGGAAATAACGGGAGTGATTTGTGTTGCGACGAATTTGAATATAAAGAAGAAAAGACAAGATCCCACGGTATGAAAAGACTGCCCAATCAAGCTTCGTTTCTGGAACACCCAAGACACATTAATCTCATCTCATTTTTGGATTGGATTTTCAAGCCTCCCGACAAAATTACTTGCGAATAAAGTACATTCTATTGGCATTTTCATTTTCTCACGAGTACCTTCGGTTTCTCACAGTCTCGGATTCTTTTCTCGATCTGCAGACCAAGAGGATTCTGTTAAATAACATCTGCTTGATGTGATTAACGTTGATTTTCCTGTATTCAGCCTTTCCGTAGGTCCAATGTAGGCTAATGTGAGCCGCTGAGAGACAAGAGAGTGAACTCGTAGCATGAAAGTTACGTATTGGTTAAATTTCATAAGAGTTCTAGAAACCTCGATCCAATACAATAGAAAAGGACTAGACAGCATACTCCGATATACACATTACAGGGTTTTATCATTCCCTCCACCAATATTATTGTATACTGTTGTTTACACCCTTGGAAAGAATCAAAGCTACACTACATATGTAATAATAATGACCATTATCTTAATAATTAATATCATTATTATCATTCACATTATTGTGTGGTTGGGTTTGTTATTATTGATATTGATATTATTCTCCTTATCATAATTGTTCTTTCCGTTACTATTATTGAGGTCCTTTTTATTATAGTGATTTTCATTTTTTTACAAATCATTTATTCACATTATTATTATTTTTTAAAGTGATGGACATAATTAATCTTAACAATTGTGATAATTTTATTAACAATATATTGCAATACAACAAAAATACAATAAATACGAGACAGAGACAAGCCCTGAGAAATAAGAGGAAACAAATAAATGAAAAGTGAAAATTACTAAAACTATAAAGGCTAAAAAGGTCAATCTTCCGACGAGATAATGTGCATGCCAGGCCAAGCACCGGCTCCGTTTTCTTCTAAAATGATCCTTCTCCTCTTCCCATTTCCTTTCCAAACTTCATTAACTTCGCTTCGTTTGAGCAGCAATTACTTCCTAACCAGCCTGTTGCCGCCCAAAGGATCTCCTCCTCACTAAGCACTTCCTCGCGGGCGCTTAAAGGCTCCCACGAAGAGAACGTTTTGGGTATCGTTGTCCTGGATGAGGAAGACGAAAGGGCGGTTGCAGTGGAATTGGACGGGCAGATCGTCTCGACTGCTCGACGCCGACTTGAACACGAGGATGGCCGCTGTCACTGCAGCAGCCTCGGTGCCTTCTTCGTTCACCTCCACAAAGGCCTTGTGTATGGCCTTGTCGACGGTGATGTTTCGCAAAGGTCCAAAACCTGTTAAGTCCACTTTCCTGCTGTCAAAGATATCGATGATTCCCATGTTCTGGAGGGCCTGGTGGGACAGAAGAGTTCGTTTCGTTACGGAGGGTAGAATATTTGGGAAGCAGGTCGTAAATAACTGCAGGAGCATAGCATTTGCTAAAGAGGCACCAAAAGGAAAATGACAAAACATTAACTGTATTGCAGAGTTGACAGCAAAACGCAATGTTCCGCCGACCCCCTCGTTCCCGGTGCCAGTCAGGTTTCATGCAATGAATCTGGTATACTACAATACTTCTATTTTTACTCATATTCTATTCTACTACTTCAACTACTACTGCTATTGCTATTGCTACTAATCTATTATCAATGTTACTGCTAATTCTACTACTACGAGTACTACTATGCAGACTGCTGTTTCTGTGTCATTACTGGATGGTGCTGCCGAATTAGATATAACTAACTAAAAAATCTATCTCCAAGCACATCAAACCGAATCAACTCACCGGGATTAGAGTCTCGGACACTGTTTGCTCAAGCCTGAATCTCGGCAAAAGAAGATCGACATTCTTCTTGACTAAGTCCTTCCCGAGGGTCACGGCTCGCATATTGTTTTCGTTCAGCTTTGTCACCATGTTAGCGAAGCCTTGAGTCCCTTCGTCCATGGGAAGCAAAAGGAACATGGACATGGCACCGCCGGCGTAAGGCAGTTCCAGGACCCTCGCGGCGATGTGGTCGAACTCGCCTGTGTGCAGAGAAAAGAGTTCGTGTAGGCGAAGAGATAAAAACGACAGAAAATCGTTGTCTGTTTCTCATTCAGGTAGGAAAGGGAGCGAGGAATTGTAACAGGTGAAAATGCTAGAAACGGGAAAGGATGTTTAAATTAATCATTACATTTTGAAAATCAATCTTGTAAATGAAAAATGAAGCACGGAAAGCAATAGGCTGTGCTTTGCAATAACTGAATACTGAAGAAACAAACATATCAATACACTCATCTAACTGAACATATTCTCTCCAACGGATATATTTATTTACTAATCTATTAACACTTCCATCAGAATCTTTACCATATCTCAGGGACGTAATCTGTTTCATCATAGGGGTCATGATGGAGTCTCCGGGTGTAACGTAGAACTCCCTAGGTATGGTGGCCGCGGCATCGAAGAAGTACTGCCACGTGCCCTTGAAGTAGGCAGCGTTGACGAGCACCATCAAGGCGTCTATCAAGTCGTCCGGAGACACAATCTCGGTGATCCTGCCCTTGGTTGAGGCGGAGGCGAAGTTGTTGATGTGGGCGACCAGAGGCAGGGTCTGCGGAAAGGAATTTCGAGGTTTGTTGGCCGTATTTTTGTGTTTGTTCTAGAATGTCTTATAGTTTTGCTACGGAACATAATAGGTCAGGTTAAAAGAAGATGGGGTGATGGTGAAAAAGTTAAAGAGGTAAACTGAAAAGCCATACAAGTTGCAGATAATTCAGCTAATCTCGTCTAGATGAAGGTTTGAACAAGTGATCTATCTTTAAGTCAGTTATATGAGATATACCATATACTATAAGTCAGTACACTAATAAGTGAGGAATGGCCTTCAATTCACAAAATCCCTCATAGAAACCTTCAGGGAGTGCACAGATCAGACTCCTCAGTATCGGTACAATTGTTCTGACTTAATTTGTGAAGGAAAACCCGTAATTGCTACTGATATTCAACAAAGAAATTAGGTGTACAAGTTATGGTTCAACAAAAACTATTTTTTTTAATCTGTAGATTTGGCAAGGAAGTTTCCTGTGACCAAGGTGTACTTTTCCACAATCAGGTCACAGTATCTTCACGTGAAGAGAAACGAAAAATATTCTCGGCGTTTCGAGTA
>NC_061845.1:13662583-13667583 GCF_019202785.1 Penaeus chinensis
GGGGGTTATCACGCGGTCATTCTGAGAGAAGCACTGGGCAGTCACTGAGGTCGGGGTCATCGTTGCCAGGATCGTTGTCAACACCAGCCACTTCATCTTCTCTTGCTTATCTTGTGTCAGGCTGCGAGGCAGGATGAGATATTTGTGCTGATTTTACTATGACACGCAGTGTGGTGACGCCAGTATTATTATTGGCGGCGACGAGTAGTATTTAACAAATATTTGGTGAATTGTGTGGAATAATAATAATTCAATTATTAGGAAAAACGTAAAAATAAAAAAGTTCAATCCTCTAATCTAAATATCATACTCTTATCCATCACTATAAATTGATATTCATATGGCGATGAAAGCAATTCGGCAACGAAAGGAGATTTGTGTCCAAAACAGGATAATGCCAGTTCAATTCTCCAGCCCAACATTCTGTAGAGATCTGTCGAATTCTCAAGCTTTTTATCAGTCCATCATATCACTTTTCTTCATCAACTTTGCTTTATCAACACTTCTCTCTGTTGGACCTATAAAACTCACCAGAATGTGTTTAAGTCCCCAGCAAGGCCGCACGCGAGGGGTCCTCCAGGAACAACAGCAGGAAGAAGAATGCGTGAGCTCGTGCGTGAGAGCGTCGGGCCCTTCAGAAGTGGCGGCAGTGTTTGCGGCGGAAGGGCGGCTGTGGCAGGCAACTAGCGCGGTGTCCACGGCCTCCGACACAGCTGGAACTCTAGGTAACGGCCCTTCATGCGGCGAGTGAGGGGGAGGGTAATGATCTCCCATTACGCTGCGGTCTGCCTGGTCCTCCTCAGGTCCGCCGGGTTTCCGCCCGAGGTAAACGATGGCACGAACGGAGCTACGGTTAACAATGCAAATAGCGCTTCGCTCTCATTTATTTTGTTTACGGATTATTCATCAGAAAAGAAAAAAAAACACTTTCTCTGTATTGCCAGGAATGAAATACGCGAAGCATTGCTTAGAACGATTCACAGATTCATAATGCGACTTATTCTTTGAATCTATATAAAAATCAAGGAATTGTTTTCTAGTATATGTCTACCATCAGGCAATTGTTAACCACTATTTTAAGCAAGACGTTGTATAATCATCGACGTTTTAATTTCATCGTTCTAATGACCTATGTTTTATTTTCAACTTCATATATTACACCTACGGAAACTTATAAAAAATAAGATTTTTTTTGGGGGGGACATCGTTATTTCGCGAAGTAAGACATGACATCACTGCCTACTGTCATTCAGTCTCAGCCATCTGCATCCTGATGTCTTTCGCCAATCGAGGCACATAGCTGACCTGGAAATGCAGCATGCATGTGCAAGAGCTCATCTCCACACTACAGGCAGGCCGGGAGATGAATCAACGGGAGGGATACACATTTCCTAGTTGTAATGGCTATCCGAGAAAGAGATCGGTAATTATAGAAGGGTAAGTCTACTATCACTATAACCACTGCTACTAATGATGATGGTAATGATGCTTTTCAGAATAGCAATATCAACACTGATAGCAGTTACAGCTGATAATGATCCTACTGCCGATGGTGCTGTTAATTACAGTATGTTTGATATTATTGTTATCATTAGTACGGTAGAAGTGACATTGATAATAACAACAGTAATGATAATGATAACGATGATGATAATAATTACAACAGCAACAAAATTACAATCATATTAATGATAATGATAATAACCAACAACAATAACAACAATGATAAGGATGCCAATAATAGCAATGACAATACTAAATACAATAACATCCCTACAAATAACGATGATAATAACATAATATATCAAAGACAAAGACAAAGATATCGTTAACATGACAATAAAAAAAAAAAGATAATAATGATTTAGGTCACCCTGTCAAAGCGCATTCTGATCACAAGATCCGCTACCACGTCACACAACGTTGCTCCGTAAGACTCTCGTCGATCTCCTTACTAACGATACGGTGGTCGTAATGACACAGAGAGAACAGAATTTATGGCCCAGTCTCTCCCAGCCTTTCGAAGCCGACTCTTCTCATAACTAAATACTTGTTTTTATTGTTATTATTATCGTTATTACTGTTATACTTAGTATTGATATTTTTATTATCATTAGCATTATTATTATTATTATTATTATTATCATTATTATTATTATTATTATTATTATTATTATTATTATTATTATTATCATTATCATTATTATCATTATTATTATCATCATTATTGTTGTTGTTGTTGTTATCATCATCATCACGATTATTATTATCACTTTTATCATTATTATTACCTTCGTAATTCTTTCTATTATTACTATTGTTATCATTATTATCATTATTATTAACATTCTTATCATCATAATTCTTATTGTTATCATTATCATTGTTTCGTTGTTATTGTTATTATCATTATTATTATTATTATTATTAGTAGTAGTAGTAGTAGTCTTTTCATTATTTTAATTATCATTAGTATTACTATTATTATCATCATTATTATTATAATAATTATTATTATTATTATTATTATTATTATTAATATTATTTTCATCATTATTATCATTACCATCATCATCAGTATTATTATTATCATCATCATCATCATTATTATCATTATTATTATTATCATTATTGTTGTTATTGTTATTGCCATTAACATTATCATAATTAAAATGATAATCATGTTATTGTCATCATTTTTATTATCATTTCTATAAATCATCATTGTTATCATTATTCCTGTTATTGTTATCATTATTATTATCATTATGATTGTTATCGTTGTTATTATTATCATTACTATTGTTATTATTAGTATTACCGTTGATATTATCATTTGCATCATTATTGTTTTTATCATTATTATTGCAAACATCTGTAATTACTGTTATCATTAACATTATCATTACTATTGTTATTATTATTACCGTTGATATTATCATTTGCATCATTATTGTTTTTATCATTATTATTGCAAATATCTGTAATTACTGTTATCATTAACATTATCATTATTGTCATTGTTATTATCATCAGCATTATTATTGTTACGATTTTTGTAACTGTCATTATTATTATTACCATTTTTTACAATCCTTATTAACATTCCTATTATCATCATTATTTTTTATTAGAATCAGTGTTGTTAGTATTATCATCACTATCATTATCATCGTCATTATCGGGGTCCTTGGGGTCCTAGGTCCTCCAGCTTAATCTTCACTAGTTTTGGTGAATCTAGGTGGTGTTTAGTGTGTTGCAATAGTCACTGGAGCGCTCAATATAATTATTGATGTTAATGACTCATGCAAAGTCTCTCTGATAGAGAGAGAGAGAGAGAGAGAGAGAGAGAGAGAGAGAGAGAGAGAGAGAGAGAGAGAGAGAGAGAGAGAGAGAGAGAGAGAGAGAGAGGGAGGGAGACAGAGAGAGAGAGAGATAGATAGAGAGAGAGAGAGAGAGGACGAAGGTGCCAATAGAGGCCGGGAGAGTCGACATAAAAGGGCCGTGACCGAGAGCCCAGCCTCGCCTTCTCGACCACCGCCCCTACACGACCTCTTTCCTTTCCCCTTCTCGCCTCCGTCTGCGTTACGTCCGTTGCATTCTCGATTCCCGGTTCCGATCCCCAAGGCCGGCAGCTGAAACTTTCAACAACGCCCGTGCTTTTATCTCTCGTTTTACGCCTACCCTCCTGTGTATTAAGGTCAGGGAAGACAAGTGAGGCAATGAGAATTCGGTCCACGCAAAGGTCTCACTTCATCCACGTTGTCTGAGATGCCTGGACTCTATTCTCGTGAAGTCTCCCATCAACAGTCTCGTGCAAAGTGAGGCAACGAGACGGTGGCGCTCGCTTACGATCGACGTCGGACGCGCCCTGTGACTCGGGTCGAGCATGATTCAGCGTCCGGCCCCGCTCCGGATGGCCTTCAAGCTAGCCCGGGACTTCTGTAAGAGATGGCTGAAACTGACAGGCTGCATCACCTACCTCCCTTGACAACAGTAGTTATGCTACTAACTTCAACTATCATCCTTGAGTTAACAAATTTCCTAATTAAAGTTGACATATTCTCTAATTATCTAAAGAAAACATACGCGGGTAAAATAGTGAAATACAGAACCCAAGATACACATTTCCTGAAAACTTTGTGGGGATTTCCAGAGTCCAAGGTATACCAACGTCGGCTGCAGTCTCGCTTACACAATACATCAAAGCAGAACATGAAAATAGTACCTTGTTATAAATAGAGTATTCCAAATAGTATCCAAATTGCTAAACTTTAACCTCGCCAAGATAATAATAATAATAATGATAATAATAAAAATAATAATAAAAATAATAAAAATATTCAGCTTCTATCACCAAGAACGTGTATACTATGAAGCTGCACTGTAAGTAATAAGGATATTAATGAAAGAAAATTGCTCGTAGGAGAAAACGGTTCAAACATACCTGCAAGTTCGAACTAATACCATGCAAAAAAACACGAAACACTTTTAATTTATGAAACCTTGATAGGAATCGGGGATATCAAGGTAAAATCCAAGATGACTGACAGCTCAGGCATCTTTGGTACCTGTGACATCTTTCTTATTAAGAGACTAATTCTAATAGATTAGTTTTCATAAGAATAGTTATAATTATCATAGTTATCATTATTACTGTCATTGTTATTACTATTTTTATCATTATCATTATTATTATCATTATCATTATTATTACTATCATTATTATTATTATTGATATTATTATTATTAATACTATTATCATTATTATCATTATCAGGATTATTAAGATTATTGTTGTTATTATTTTTACTATCGTCATTATTAATATTATTATTATTATTATTATTATCATCATCATCATCGTCATCATCATCATCATTATTATTATTACTATTGTTATCATTATTATTATCATCATCATCATCATCATCATCATCATTATTATTATTATTATTATCAGTATTAATTATCATTATTGTTCTTAACACTATTGTCAT
>NC_061845.1:13677583-13680083 GCF_019202785.1 Penaeus chinensis
TTCTTTCATTCTTCTAGTTCTACCTTTCCCATTCCCTTTTCTACTCCAGCCGTCAACACTCCTCTGAATGCCAAGGTGCTGGAGCTGCCCTACGCGGACTCCAACTACTCCATGTACCTATTACTGCCGAGCTCTGAGGCCGAAGGTACAGCGGAAGTCCTCAGTAACCTTTCCAAGAGGAACCTGGAGACCTCGCTCAGCTTGCTTCAGGACGCGTCTGTCCGCGTCCAGCTGCCCAAGTTCAACCTCAGCACCGAGATTAGGAATACGCTCATGACGGTTAGTAAGGTTTGAGAATTACACAGCCATAAACGCTAGGCGGAGAGGTACTGTAGACAAGGAAGATGGATTGTATGCATGCACGTTTTCATACACACACACACATACACACACACACACACACACACACACACACACACACACACACACACATATATATATATATATATATATATATATATATATATATATATATACACTTATACATATACAACATATACATATGTGTGTTTGTGTGTGTATATATAAAAGTGTATATATATGTGTATATATATATGTGTGTGGGGGGGGGGGGTATGTGTGTGTGTGTGTGTGTGTGTGTGTGTGTGTGTGTGTGTGTATGTGTGTGTGTGTGTGTGTGTGTGTGTGTGTGTGTGCACACACATTTATTTATATATATATATGTGTGTGTGTATATACATACTATGTATATGTATATATGTATATATATATATATATATATATATATGTATATATATATATATGTGTGTGTGTGTGTGTGTGTGTGTGTGTGTGTGTGTGTGTGTGTGTGTGTGTGTGTGTGTCTGTGTGTGTATGTGTGGCCGTCAGAAGCAGGGACTTTCTATAAAACGAAGAGGATGATGGAAGACATTCGAAATCCGTAAGGGAATATCTTACTCTCTCTTCTACTCGGCTGCAGGTGTAGCAAGTTACCATCGATGCCATTAATAACCATGTAAAGTAAAACCCCTCTTACCTGCAGACGCTTCAGGACATGGGGATAATGGACCTCTTCTCCCAGCAAGGAGACTTAACAGGCTTTACGGTCTCCCAGCCGCTCTCTGTGGACGAAACGGTGCACAAGGCCACCGTTGAGGTCACCGAAGAAGGCACCGTGGCAGCGGCTGCAACAAGTCAGTTTTGTTTCGTTTTTATGTATTTTTGGTTCACGTGGCATACTTTTATTACACAGAAACCATAATATAAGTATAATACACACACACACACACACACACACACACACACACACACACACACACACACACACACACACACACACATATATATATATATATATATATATATATATATATATATATACACATATAAATAATATATATATATATATATATATATATATATATATATATGAATATATTATGTCTATCTATCTCTCTCTCTCTCTCTCTCTCTCTCTCTCTCTCTCTCTCTCTATATATATATATATATATATATATATATATATATATATACATATATATATGTATGTGTGTGTGTGTGTGTGTGTGTGTGTATGTGTGTAACATTTCAATTTTATTTTTTTCTGGTTTTCTTCCCCTCAGGTATATAAGCAAACAAACTATTCATTTAATGCCTTTCACATTTCCATCGATGAGCATTTGCTGCTTATGTCGTCAAGCCAAAATATGATAATGCTGATAATGTACACTGACCTGAAAACATACGATGATACATTGTTACATATTAAGTATAGTCCCCACCAAGGGCGTTTTGGCATGGACTAGGCCAGTATATCTGAAGAAAGAAATGGATATATGCCTGTCCATGTGCATGTTGTTTCAGATACATCTGTCCAAGACTGCATACGTCCGCGGAATGACTCATGACAACATAGCGCCAATAATCGCCATGAAATGTTTTCCTTTTCAGGTCTGATTGGCATTCGCGTCGTGCCCCACCAGTTCGTGCTGGACAGGCCCTTCGTCTTCCTCATCATGAACAGAGTCGTGGACCTTCCTGTCATGGCGGGCGTCTTCATCACGCCGCCCTCATCGTGATCGTCAGATTGTTGTTTCGGGCGCGGGGTATCGCTTGCCTGGAACGAGGAAGCGATTTATTTATTCTAAAGCTGCTTCGATGTTTATCCTATCACGCTATTTGAATTGGACAATTGGATTTATTTATCTGATGATGTGGTGACACTTCGTTGACAATGCAACGATGTGGCGAAATGTAAATTATGGTACCTTGTTAGTTCTTCATATTTACTTCGAAACCCTCAAAACGGGATTCCTTTGTTGTTTGTGTTTTTTTTTTGTTGACTAGTTTTAATAGAAATATATAACCTGTTAACATACGTTGCTTTCTTATCATATATATGTGTGTGTGTGTGTTTACATATACATATGTATGTGTCTGTGTGTATGTGTGTGTGTGTGTGTATGTATATACATATACATACACACACACACACATATATATATATATATATATATAGATATATATATATATATATATA
>NC_061845.1:13690083-13695083 GCF_019202785.1 Penaeus chinensis
TCTTTTTCCAAAATTTCTTTCCCCTTCCCTTCTTCTCTCTCTCTATTTTTCTCTTTTCTCTCCTCCCCCACTCCCCCCCCCCTCCGCCGTCTTCCCCACTCTCTCCCCCTTCCCTTTTTTCCCCCTTCTCTCGTCTCTCTTCTCTTTTCTTCTAAATTTTCCCCTCATCCCAAACCCCCCCCTTCTCTCTCTCTCTCTCCGCCCTCCTCTCTAATCTCCCCTTCTCTCTCTCTGGGTCTTTTTTCTCCTTTCTCTTTTAACCCCCTCCCCCCCCCCCTCTCCTCATTTCTCTCTCTCTCTCTCCTCCTTCCTAATCTCACCCCCTTTCTCACCCCTCTCCCCTCCCGCCCCCCCCTTCCTCCCGCTTTCTCTCTCTAAAATTTAAAAAACTCTCTAAAGTCCTCTCCTCTCATCTCCTCTCCTCTAAAAAAAGGTTTCCCCTCCACTCACCTTCTCTCCTTCCGGCCCCACCCCCCTCAATTCTACCCCCAAACCTCCCTCTCTCCCCCCTTTCCCCTCCCCCTACCCCCTCTCTATCTCTTCTCCTCTTTTCTCCCCCTCTCTCTCTTTCCCTTCCCTCCTCCTCCTCTCCCCCTCCCCCTTCCGCCTTTTTCCCCTCAACCCCCTCCCCCAACCAAACCCCCCCAACCCCCCACTCTCTCCTTCTCTCTCCTTCCGAAATCCTCTCTCTCTCTCCCTCTCTCACCCCCACCATCTTTTTCTCTCATCCTCTTTTCCCTTCCTCTCATTCTTTTCCCTCATCCCTCCCTTTTTTTTCCTCTCATCTCTTTCCCTCTTTCTCATCTCTCTCTTTCTTTCTTCGCTCTCACTCTCATCTCTCTTCCGCTCTCTCCCTCTCGCACCTCTTCTCTCTCCTCGTCTCAAATCTCTCAATCTCTCTCTCTCTCACATCGCTCCGTCTCATCTCTCGTCTCTCTCTCTTCTTCTCTCTCTCTCTCATCTCTCATCCCCACTCTCAATCTCTCTCTCGCCTCTCAACTCCTCTCTCTCTCATCTCTCTATCTATCTATCTATCTATCTGTCTAATCTATCTAATCTGTCTCTCACCTCTCTCTGCCTCTCCGTCTAGAGAATGATGTTAGCTAGTTTGATTATCATTCTCTCTCTCTCCTTTTTTCCTCATCTCTATCGCCTCTCCGCTCTCTCTCTCTCCTTCGCTCTCGCTCTCAATCTCGTCATCTCTCTCCTCTCTCTCTCTCTCTCTCTCTCTCTCCTCTCATCTCTCCTCATCGTCTCTCTCTCTCTCTCTCACTTTTTCCTCTCTCTCTCCTTCGTCTCTCTCTCTCTTCCTCTCCCTCTTCTTTCTCATTCCATCTCCTGCTCTCTCCTTCTCTAGCTCTCTCTTTCTCTCTCTCTTATCTCTTCTCTCTCTCTCTCCTCTCTCTCTCTGTCTCGTCCTCTCTCCGAACTGGGTCTCTCTCTCTCTCTCATATCACTCTCTCTCTCTCCTCCTCTCTCTCTCTCTTCTTCTCTCTCGTCTTTTATCTCTCTCTCTCGTCTCAACTCAGCAGTCTCCTCTATCTTCTCTCTCTCTCATCATCTCCATCTCTCTCTCTCTCTCATCTCTCCTCCTCCTCTCTCTCATCTCCAACACTCTCTCTCTCCTCTCTCTTTCTCTCTCTCTCCTCTCTCTAACTCTCTCTATCTATCTATTCTATCGATTTATCTATCTATGTATCTATCTATCTATAATCTAATCTATTCTAATCTGTCTAAATATCTATCTATATATATGTCTCTCTCCTCTCTTCCTCTCTCTCCTCATCTCTCTCTCTCCTCTCTGTTATCTATCTCCGCAGTCTCGTCTCTCTCGTCTCTCTCTCTTTCGCCTCTCTCACCAGCGCTCTCCATCCAACTCTCTCTCTTAGTCTCTCATTCAACGCATATCCCCTATCTCTCTCTCTCGTCCCTCTCCTCTCATAATCTCTCTCTCTCTCTCTCTCTCTCCTGTCCTCTCTCTCTCTCTCTCTCTCTCGCTCCTCTCACTCTCTTTTCCTCTCTTCCCTCTTCCTCTCTCTCTCGTCAGCAATCTCTCTCTCTCTCTCCATCTCTCTCTCTCTCTATATATATATAGATATAAGATATATATATATATGTAATATATATGTATATGTTATATATATAATAATATATAATATAATATAATTATCCAGCCTATCTCTTCCTCCCTCTCTCTCTATATATATATTCCCTTCTTTGCTCTCTTCTGTCTCTCAACTCCTCTCTCTCTCTCTCCAGAAAGCTCATCCTAGTCCTCTCTCCAACTCCAACCATCAGCGCTCTCTCTCGTCTCTCAATCATCCTCTCTATCTCTCTCTCATCTCTGTCCGTCTCTTTCTCCTCTCTCTCTAATATATATCCCTTTCTTGTGCTCTCTCTCTGTAGCCTCTCACTCTCTCTCTCTCTCGTCTCTCATCTCTCGTCATCTTCGTCTTCTCTCTCTCTCTCTCTCTCTCTCTCACTCTTCCGTCACTCTCTTCCTCCTCTCTCTCTAGATATATATCCCTTTCTTTTGCTCTCTCTGTCTCTCACTCTCTCGCTCTCACTCGCACTCCCTCGCTCTCTCCAGTCTCCATCGGAATCTCCTCGGCTCTCTCGTCTCTCATCTGTCCGTCTCTCTCCTCTGGTCGTGTCCGCTCTCTCTCGTATCCTCTCTCGTCTCGCTCTCTCTCTCATCTCTAATAATAATATATAATATATATATATACGATAGATATATGGTACAATATATATTATATATATATATAATATATTATATACTTGTGTGTGTGTGTGTGTGTGGTTGTGTGTGTGTGTGTGTGTGTGTGTGGTGTGTATGTGGTGGTGGTGTGTGGGTGTGTATACATACACACTCTTCCTCTCTCTCCTCACTCTCTCTCTCCTCTCATCGATCTCTCCTCTCTCTGCTCTCCGTCATCTCTCACCATCTCATCTCTCCCTCTCTCTCGTCTCTCTCTCTTTCTCCCCCCACCCTCTCCCTCTTCCTCTCCCCATCTTTCCTCATCTCTCATCTCTCTCATCTCTCCTCTCATTCTCTCTTCTCCCACTCCTCTCTCTCTCGTCTCTCTCTTCTCCTCTCTCACTCACTATCTCTCACTCGTCTCTCTCTTCTCATCTCTTTCCTTTCCTCTCTCTTTCTCTCTGTCCATCTTTTATCTCTCTCTGTCTCTTTAAATCAATCTCAAAGCCTCCACCTCTCTCTCTCGTCGTCACCTCTCTACTCACCCCTCTCCTCTCTCTCTCTCTCTCTCTCCTCTCCTCTCTTCCCCTTTCCCCTCCTCTCCTCCTTTCTCTCTCCCTCCCCTCTCCTTTTTCTCTCTTAACTCATCTCTCCCCCACCCCCCCCCCTCCTCCTCCTCTCCTCCACCCCCTCTCCTCTTCTCTCTTCCTCTCTCTCTCTCTCTCCTCTCTCTTTTTCTCTCTACCAATTACCCCCCATTTCCCCCCCCCCCCCTCTCTCTCTCTCCTCTTCTCTTCTCCCCCCTCTCACCTTCTCTCTCCCCCTTTTTCTCCCTCTCTCTCCTCTTCCCCTTCCCCATATTCTCATACCTCCCCCACCCCCCCCCCCTCTCTCTCCTCTCTCTCTCTCCTCTCTCTCCCTCTCCCCTCTTTTCTCTCTCTCTTCCCCTCATATTCTCATATTTTCCCCCCACCCCCCCCCCCCCTCTCTCTCCCCTCTCTCTCTCTTCCTCTCTCTCCTCTCTCATCCTCTTTCTCTCTCTCTCTCTCTTCTTCCTCCCCCTCCCCTCTTCTCTCTCCTCTCCCCCTCTCTCTCTCCTCACTCTCCTTCTCTCTCTCTCTCTCCTCCTCCTCTCTCTCTCTCTCTCTCCTCTCTCTCTCTTCTCTTTTTCCTCTCATATTCTCAACTCCCCCCCACTCCAACCCCCCTCTCTCTCTCTCCTCTTTTCTCTCCCCTCTTCTCTCTCCCCTCTCTCTCCTCCTCTCTCTCTCTCTCCTCCTCCTCTTCCTCTCTCTCTTCCTCTCCCTCTCTCTTTCTCTCTCTCCTCTTCCCTCTATTCTCTCCTCTTTCTTTTCCCCTTTTTTCCCTCTTTCTCCTCCCCTTTCTTTCTTCCTCCTCTCTCTCCCCCCTTCCCTCTCTCCTCTCTCTCTCTCTCTTCTCCCCCTCTCTCTCTCTCTCTACATCTACTATCTGTTATCATCATCTTCTCTCCCCTCCTTCTCTCCTAAGAATTTTTAGCTATTTATTACTTTCCCTCTCCTCTTTTTCCCCTCTCATCTCTCTCTCTCGCTCTCCTCTCTCCTCTTTTTCCCTCCACTTCTCTCTCCCCTCCCCTTCTCTCCTTCTCTCTGGTTCTCTCTCTCTCTTTTTTTCCACCTTTTCCCCTTTTCCCTTTTCCTCTCTCTCTCTTCCTCTCTCTTCCTTCTCTCTCTTTCTCTTCCTCCCTTTTCCCCCTTCTCTCCCTTTCTCTCTCTCTCTCTCTCTCTCTCTCCTTCTCTTCCCTCTCTCTCTCTCCCCTCTCTCTCTCTTTTCCTCTCTCTCTTCCCTCTCTTTTCCTCTCTCTCTCTTCTCTCTCTCCCCCCTCTCTCTTTTCCCTCTGTCTCTCTCCCCTCTCTCTCTCTTTTTTTCTCCTCCTCTCTAACCTATCTACACTATCATCATCACTATCTTATATCTATCTTCTATATATCTATCTATTTACTGTCTAAAAAACTATTTTTTTTTTTTCCCCTTTTCCTTTTTTCTTTTTCCCCTTTCTCCTTTTCCTCCTTTCCCCCCCTCTTTCTTCTCCCCTTCTCCTCCTCATCCCCTCTCTCCCCCTCTCTTTCTCTCTCTCCCCACATCTCTCTCCCCCCTCCCCCTCTCTCTCTCTCCCTCTCTTTTTTCTTCCCCTTCCTCTCTCTCTCTCCTCTCCTCTCTTTCCTCCCCTCTCTCTCCTTCCCTCTTTATATAAAATTATATAATATATATGTATATAAATTTTATATATGTAATAAAAAAAAAATTAAAATATATTATA
>NC_061845.1:13710083-13715083 GCF_019202785.1 Penaeus chinensis
ACACACACACACACACACACACACACACACACACACACACACACACACTACACTTGTGTGTGTATGTGTGTGTGTGTGTGTGTGTGTGTGTGTGTGTGTGTGTGTGTGTGTGTGTGTGTGTGTGTGTGTGTGTGTGTGTACGTGCGCGCGTGTGTCTGCATACGCATAATCACATCAGCCTATCTACGGGCCCTGACCAAGATCGGCGCACGGCGGGAGGCGGCATGCACTTCCCCGTTAAAAGTAAAATAAGTACCAATGAGCAGTTTAAGTTGTTTAAAATATCGAGACAATACCCAAAGGTGTTCGTGCATAGATCATATGTTTTTTTTATAATTACTATTGGTGCGATTTTTTGTAATAATTGGGTTGAATTCCTCTAACCATTGTTATCATTGCTGTTGCTATGTCTTTGAGAGTTTGTTTGTTTGTTTTTGTGTGTGTTTGAGGATTTGTCTTAGTTTGTTTGAGAGCTAGTTTGTTTTGTAATATTTTTATTCTTTTAGAGGATTAGTTTTGTGTTTGTTTGTTTGTTTGTTTATCGGAGGGGGGCGAGAGGCAGAAGGAGGGTTGAAGGGAGAGAGAGGAATTTCTAGTTATCATTATTATGAATAAAATTATCATTGCCGCTATCAGTGTCATTATCATTATCATTATCTTTATTTTGTTACTATTATCATGATCATTCTTATCATTATCATTATTATCATGATCAACTTCACCATTATTACTATTACGATTATTATCATTTCTGTTATTTTCATTATCAATATTATTATTATTATTATTATTATTATTATTATTATTATTACTATCATTATTATTATCATTATTATTATCTTTATTATTACCATCATTATTATAATCATGATCAATATTACTAATATAATTATAATTATCATCATCAACATTATTATTATTATTATTATTATTATTATCATTATCATCATCATCATTATTATCTTTGTTATTATTATTATTTTTATTACTATTATTAGCATTATTATTATTATTATTATTATTATCCTTATTGTTGTTGTTGATGTTGTTATTATAATTATTATCATCATTATATTCATAATAATAATAATGATAATAGCAAAATAATAATAAATATAATAATAATAATAATAATAATAATCATAATAATAGTAATAATAATAATAAGAGTGATGATAATAATAATAGTAATAATAATGATCATAATAGTAATACTTATAATAAGAATAAGTAATATAATCAGTATTCTTCTCATCATCGTCATCATATTTATTATCATTACCATTATCATCATTATGATTATTATCATTATCACTGTTATCACTGTTATCATTACTTTTATTTATATTACAATTTCCTTTATTTTTGTTATCATTATTATCCTTATTGTTATCATTATTGTTATTATGATTGATATCATTATCATTATCGTTATTATGATTGATATCATTATCATTATCGTTATTATTATCATTATCATCACCATTATCATTATAACATCATCATTACTATTGTTTTTATCATTATCGTAGCCATTACTGTTATCATTTTTATTATCATTATCATCTCTCTTATTATTATCATCATTATCATCTCTATTATCATTATCATCATTATCATCTCTATTATCATTATCATCATTATTACTGTTGTTGCTGTTGATATCATCATTATTTTATTGTTATCGATATTACTAATAGTAGTAATATTCTATTATCATTTCCTGTTATCATCAATATCATTATATTATTTTATTATTATAATTTATGTTATATTTCTGCTTCTGTTTCGTCCGTCCGTTTGAATACTGTATTTACATTTCACGCCTGAAATCATATTCTACGTAAATGTGCACTTGGAGTCGTTTCATTTTGGTTTAAGATGGGGTGGGAATGGACAGCATCAGTTTTAAAGAATTGTACACACACACACACACACACACACACACACACACACACACACACACACACACACACACACACACACACACACACATGTACGCACGCCCGCCCGCACACACACACACATACACACCCACGCGCGCATTTTTGTTGTTCTTTTTAATATCATACTCATCATTACCTTTAAGTTCACTTCACTTGAATAATTAGGTCATCAGGGTATATAAGGAAGGCAGGGAGGGAAGGGGAAAGGGAAAGGGAGAAGAAAGGAGGGAAGTGGAGAAAGAGAAGTGGAGGGGCTTAAAGCGAAAGGGGAAATGGAGAGGGGCGAAAGACAGAAGGCGGGTGAAAGGGAGAGAGAATCATTTCCGTTGGTTCCGCTAGTTGGTTCCATTATCGCTTTAATTGTCATTATTATTTTTAGTTATGATTACAGTCATTATTATCATAATGATCGTATTTATTATTAGCATTAGCATTATTATTTTTTTTTTATTACGATTATTATTATCATCATTATCATGTGTAAATGTATATATATTTTTTTCATATATATTTATATATATTTATATATATAAATATATATACATATATACATTTAAACATACATATATATATGTATGTATGTATACATGCATATATACAGATATACATATACATATACAGCATGTATACTTATATTTATACATATATATATGCATTTATGTATATACATACATATATACATGCACACACACACACACACACACACACACACACACACACACACACACATATATATATATATATATATATATATATATATATATATATATATGCACATACACATATGTACATATGTACACATATATATATGTACACATGTGTGTGTGTGTGTGTGTATGTGTGTGTGTGTGTGCATATAGACATAGATATAAATATAGGTAGACAAATAGGTATTTACATGTGTGTATATGTATGTATATATGCATATATATTCTCATATATATTCTCAAATATGTATATATACATATATATAATATATGTATATATATATATATCAACACACGCACACACAGATATATATACACACGTACACATCTGTATGCATAGAGATATTCACATAATTTACACATTTGTTAATGCTACCTCCTTCTCATAAAGAATTTCATGGCGCATGTCCGAGCTGTCTAATGCCACTAAAAGTGATTTATATCCTCTGTTACCATTTTCACATCACATCTTAGTTTCTATCCCTTAGGCTTAGATGCTTTTGAGGGAAGGAGGGGCAGGGGTGCCTGATTTGTTTATGAAGCCTCTAGACGAGCTCGGTTTCGAACCACTTACCATCTGTTTGTGTTATAGCTCGACATCATTATGATTTTCGCGTGTGGTTCGCCCTGTTTACCACCCATAGACAGGCCAGAATCCATGAATCACACATGAGGCACCGCTTTTCTCTACCGCTTATATCAATCCACCACCTTTGGCTGCCAGAGCACATTCTGCACAGCCTCCTCTATCAATCCCCTTACATTCCATCCTTGTCTCACCTGTATATCGATTTCCGTCCGTGTCTGGCCAGTCTCGAAACGCCGAACCCGAGATAGTGAGACCAAGAAATCCGTATCAGATTTTCGTGAAAACGTTAATAACAAGTTCGCGGGTATCGGGGATAATCACTATAATCCTTGTAATGACTATTTAAGAGATCGTGCCCGTTGTAGTAGCGATACAATCACGATAACGGTGTTGACCATGACGATGCCAGTAATATTTCAGATGTTGATATTCGGTGATAATATTATTAGTAGTAGTAGTAGTAACACCATAATAATAATCATGAGTTTAAGAATGATGATTGATGGTGATGGTGATGATGATACTACTACCACTAATGATGATTATAATGATTATAAGGAAAATGATAATAATAACAATACGGATAATATTAATGATAATGATAATAATGATAATAATAATAATGATAATAATAATAACAATAATAATGATAATAATATAGTCTTTCACGCCAAATTCATCCCTCCCTCTTTCTCAAAGGCATATATCTGCTCCTCCCACTTCCTCTTATTCCTCACCCTCCCCAATTTCCTTGTCTCCCTTATCCCCTTTCTTTAATTCCCCTCCGCTTCCCCTCCCTTTCCCCTTCTCCGTCTCCCTTTTCTGTTTAAGCCCCTTTAAGTCCCCCTTCTTCGCCCTTCCCCTTCCCCTCCTACCCCCCCCCCCTCGGATTGTCGTAGAAATAATAAATGTGTATAAATTGACGGTCTAACTACTTCAGTGCAATGTATTTGCCTCCAAAATATAATGATAATGATAATATTAAAATGATAATAATGTTGATAACAATAATGATAATAGTAATATCTATAATGATAATATGAACGATAATAGTAGATATATTAATAACAATAATGATAAGAATAATAGTACTGATATAGTTAGATTAGGATTATCAAGTATCACACTACAGTATCTTACTGTAGCGGCTTCAACTCCGCAGTCACATGGAATATGGATTTGGCGTAGGATACAAACGTGACGTGCGAACGGACGAAGGACATACGAGGCACGCGTGGAATTGTAATATAGAGATTATGATGGTGATCATAATAATGATTATGATGATAATGATATCGGTAATGAAAATAATGGCAACATTGATAACGAAGATGACAACAATAGTGGAAATTATTATCATAGAAAGCAATTGTTGGTTACTTTACATACAAATTGTCGCATCATAATGTTCAGACAGTGCAATATGTACAAAACTGATGTTTAAAAAAGCTAAAAACACTCATGCGAGTTTTCGAGTTAGAGCTTCATTCTATAACAATGTGTATTAGACTGCAACGAATGAATCATCGCTGCAAATCTGAGTTGCATATCGATTTCTGTGATCTTGAGATTTCATTTTGTCGTGATAGTTTGAGCGGTATGTCTCTGTGATCTATATCCTAGGATTTGGAGAAGCATTTTTTGTTTATCATGTGGTCTTTCTGAATCTCCTTGAGGTGTAATGTATACTATGAATGAATAAAAATGTCACAAATCAATTTTTGAAACATGGTTATATTTACTAATTAGGTCATTATA
>NC_061845.1:13755083-13767583 GCF_019202785.1 Penaeus chinensis
TACATAATGATACATTTAATGATTGTGAAAAAATATAATTAATATTATCAATTTAAGTGCGAGGCACTATAGAGCACACGCTGCTGAAACATATAATGGTATTGATAACGATAATAATGAGGATACTAGTTATGATGATAAAAGTAATGATAGTAATGATGATGATGAAAATTATAATGATGATAATAATGATTATCATTATAATGACGATGATAAGGATGATGATGATGATGATAATAATAATGATAATGAAAATGATAATGATAATAATGATAATAATAATAATAATAATAATAATAATAATAATAATAATAATAATAATAATAATAATAATAATAATAATAATAATAATAGCAGTAATAATAATAATAATTATAATAATAATAATTATAATAATAATAATAATAATGATAATAATAATAGCAATAATAATAATTATAATAATAATAATAATAATAATAATAATAATAATAATAATAATACATAAAAATTATAATAATAATGACGATTATGATAATAATAGTAATAATAGTAATAATGATAATGAAAATGATAATGATGATAATGATAATAATAATAATAATAATAATAATAATAATAATAATAATAGTAATAATAATAATAATAATAATAATAATAATAATAATAATGATAATAATAATAGCAGTAATAATAATAATAATTATAATAATAAAAATTATAATAATAATAATAATGATAATAACAATAGCAATAATAATTATTATAATAATAATAATAATAATGATAATAATAATAATAATAATAATACATAAAAATTATAATAATAATGACGATTATGATAATAATAGTAATAATAGTAATAATGATAATGAAAATGATAATGATAATAATGATAATAATAATAATAATAATAATTATAATAATAATAATTATAATAATAATAATAATGATAATAACAATAGCAATAATAATAATTATAATAATAATAATAATAATGATAATAATAATAATAATAATACATAAAAATTATAATAATAATGACGATTATGATAATAATAGTAATAATAGTAATAATAGTAATGATAATAATAATAGTAATAATAATAATGATAATAATAATAATAATAATAATAATAATAATAACAATGATAAGTACAATAATGATAACAACAATGATAATGATAATAACAACATAATAATGATAATAATAATAGTAATAATAATAATAATAATAATAATAATAATAATAACAATGATAAGTACAATAATGATAACAACAATGATAATGATAATAACAACAATAATAATAATAATAATAATAACAGTAATAATGATAAAGATAATGAAGATATGACAACAACAACAATAATAACAGTTATACTTTACTGGTAAGAGGAAGTGACCGAGAAAAGGTTAATGGAGCAGAACATCTTCCCGGAGCTCGTTATTCAACACCACTTGTCACGCAAATCTCCTTCGTGACTTTATATTTACACCTTTTCCTCAGTTCCGCAAAAAAGAAAGAAAAAAAAAAAAAAAAAAAACGAAATCATCATCATTATTGTGGTCTGCATAGATACAGACACGTTTATCTACCTGTCTATAATGTAAGTACGTGTGTATATATCTGTGTACATATATATATATATATATATATATATATATATATATTCATATACACACACACACATGTGTGTGTGTGTGTGTGTGTGTGTGTGTGTGTGTGTGTGTGTGTGTGTGTGTGTGTGTGTGTGTGTAATATTGTATGTCTCTATATTACCAAGGATTATCATCCGAATGAAGCAGACGTGATTTCCGTCTCTTCGAATATTCCGGAAGCAATTCTTCTCCGAAGTCGTGTTTGGCGTTCCATTGACAGACTAAGACATGGAAAGGCCCCGTTTTAGAGCCAGGCGAAGACTGAAAGGTAAAGATTTCATTAGATGTTTGGTATAATTATAGATATTTTTGTTTGTCCGAGTACATTTTGTTCCTGTGGTTCTTAAATTCCTTTTCTTTTTAAAAAGGCGGTTTGCCAGTTTGAGTATGCAGGGTCATTTGGTCGCATTTTTCACTGATCCCTACACGATCAGTCAACAAAGAATTTCCTCTCCAAAACAATACTGAACTTCACGCACGGATACCTGCGGCTGCCGAACGATTTTGTCAGTGACTGCCACAGTCTCATGGAAAATTTGGTGAATAAAAAACAAACGTATTTTCCCTTTTATGACTGGTTTTCCTTTTTTTTTTTTTTTTTTACATTGATTTGTTGCACTTTTTCCATATAAGAATGCAATAACATCCCTCTCTCTGTTGACTCTTGTCCTCTTCTTTGCTAATTTCTTTTACGAATCACACAAACTGCACATATAACGCGCTTACGTAAACAACTCCCTCGTAAAATAAGAAACAAACTATAGTGAAATACAGTTTCCGCTGACCTTGCTCTCAGGGTTTTTCCATTCATGATCAGACGTGACGCGAGTGAGAAAACAACCGTTGCAATGCTTAGTTTACAATCACACAGCGTAGAAATTCGCTGAAACTACGCTTAACCAGTAACGACTTTCGAATAATATATTATACTTATTTCAAGAAAGCATCAGAGGCGTCATTTTATATTATGTCATCACGTGATGCAATAAATCCAATAATCTTTATATGACACTAAAGATGACACTGTATTCGTTAGAAAATAATCACGTAAAATGACAAAGATATTTTCATTCCATAAGATAGTTTTATTTTATTCATATTTTATGGACATCAGTATAAATATGTTGCGTAAAGGGTGACCTGTATAAGTATATGCATACACACGCGTGCGCGCGCGCGCACACACACACACACACACACACACACACACACACACACACACACATATACACATACATATGCATGTATGGATATGTATATATATATATATATATATATGTTTATGTATATGGATATGTATATAGATATATATATATATAGGTCATAGGTATATATGATATCTATATCTATATATATACATACATACATATATATATATATATATATATATATATATATATATATACATGCATAGATATATGTGTGTGTGTGTGTGTGTGTGTGTGTGTGTTTGTGTGTGTGTGTGTGTGTGCATGTACTTATACATACAGTCATACACACATGCTAGGACTTCTAAGCGAATCAAGCCCGCTTGCCGCCATTCGACAGAGGAAGTTATTCAACCACCAGCCACGCGCAGCACGACTCCTTCGGCGCGCGACCGCCACGTGCACCCTCACAGAAACTCCCACCCGGGTTCACGCTCGGGGCCATCGCGGGCGCCGCCTCGTCACCGGGCGATCTGTTACGTGTGGGCTTTTCCTCTGATGTTCGTGAGTTCTTTCGGTACTTATTTGTTTTCCACGAGGTCGTCTTAAAAAAAAATCCAATGGAGAGTCCGACTCTTCATTGTTGTCTTAATTTTCCTCCTCTGTCAACTTTATGTACGTCGAATCATTATACATACTGTAACATTCTGATCTTATCATGTATTACAGAAGCCAGTAAATATAAAATTTTCTTAAATATATAATCCATTACTGAAACCCTTGTTTTCGTGTACTTGTTGGATAATTTCCCTGATATTTCACAATGTACTGAATCGAATACGTTACAGTCGACGTAAGAGGCAAAAATAACTCACCACTTTAACAAGGGTCATTGAAAGAGGAAGGCCTTAAAGCCGTGATTCTTAGGAGGGACTAAGTGACTATTTGGGAAGGATTTACACATTTAGGGAGAGGAACGTTTTTTCAATGAAAAAAATGAGATCAAATGTACTATGTACCTGTGTCCACGTAAATGTGTGTGAAATAACAGGAAATGTTCCTATTTAATGGCAATAACGAACCAATATTCATGGATTTATTCGTTGATGAATTGTTGTTACTAAGAGAACTTGCAAGAAGTAAAACCGCTTCAAGCCAAGTTTTAAGTAGCGCCACATATAGTCTTCACTTCAATGTTCTGACTCGTGCCCGTACAAAGCCTCGCTTGGTAATGAAACCTCGTCGGCAGCTAGCATTGTGCCTCGCTATAAGACCGTATCTGCCTCTAGGTATAGTGAGTCAGCGTATAGTCGCCATTTCCCATGCGGACGAAGTTGTCTATGAGCCAAGGAGTGTTTTCATTCACGAGGGCAAAACGACCCTCCCAAAAGAAGAGGCAGGTTCGATGCTCTAATTGCTAAAGGAAAATACCTGTGGAATTATGTTACCCCTTGATATATAGCTATTTTAACAGCTAAACGATAAATGCAGACTGGGTTTGATTATATGAATAACTGAACATTATGAACGACAAGTGAAATTATACACAATTTGCCGAAATATCAGCAAGATGCTTAAAGTGGATAATTCATCATTTATTGGCCAGTACCAGTTAAATCCAACACTGGGCAATTATTTTAAACGGCAAGAACGAGTACTATCAGAAAATTGAACAATACGGTGTTGAACTGAATACCCAAAGAATATTTAACAAATCTGAGAAAAAATCCGTACGGGACTATCTAGTTGGGACATTGAGAGTAAAAACACAATAGGCTTATTCAGTGCCATCGTTATTTTCCAGGCTGAAATGGCTCGTCTTCCAAGTACACGACAGAACACATTTTCACTCTTTCACAATCTGGCTTGGAATCATGAGAAGTGACACATAAAGGAACACTGATTTTGCAAGACTGGGGTATGGATAACTATAATTTTCTTTGCAATGTTAGCAATGACTAGTACAAAACTGCATGCATAAACAAAAGCTTGAAAATTATTAATTTGACGTGTGTGACAACAGCAGACCATGACAGTGCTGATTAGTGGCGTAACTAGGCGGGGCGGGGCCTCTGTTTCATCACCTCTCATGCCTCCAAAATCGGAAAAAAAATCTGAAATATACTATCCATGAATAAATAACTATTATGAATTACGTATACGCATAAAATCAATAAGAAGGGAATGCTTTAATTTTGTTTAAGGGTCCCGAAATGTCTGTCTACTGCTGCCGATCCAAGTCAGCAAAAGTTACTCTTGTCAAAGAGCCAGTAACAAATCTAGGTGATATCGCTGTTTCATGTGTCATATGTGGACACGTGAAACAACAGTGAGTATGAAAAATGTCGTACATCTGAAAAGGGTTGTGTAGAAACATTCCGAAAAGCAACTGCGGTAATCCAGGATGAGTGTCGCCTGTAGTATGCAAATGTAGTCTTTGAAGCAGCAACATTTTTTCGAAATCTGTCTTTGTCTGGAGAATTGCAAAAGACACCCTGGTGAACTTTATACATGAAATTTTCAATTTGGATTCAAGGGAAAAAAAATGTGCAGCACAACTGAGAGAGAGTCCTAAATTAAGGCTTCCGCCTGATTGGCAAATTCTGTGAAGTTAATAAGCTCTAAAAATTTGAAAGAAAAAACAACAACTGAGAATTGAATTATTATTCTGCCTGTGTTTCGCCCGTCCTTGCGTCCGTTCGCACGTTACACTTACATTTTAGGCTTGGAATCACATTCCAGTATATAATTGCGGACTTGAAATCAATTCCTTTTGTGGAAAATTGATGAATAATTGACACATGAATGTTAAAGAATGACGCACGCGCACATATTATAAGAATCTTATTAAACTTTTATTACTAGTATAGCTATCTTTTTATCATTGTTATTATTATTATATGTCTTTTTCGTGGCAAGTACACTGCACTGAATTAATTATTCCGTCATTTTATGTACATTTATCCTTTACCGACTGTCCGTGGGGGGGAGGGTGTAAGAAGGAAGGTTGGAGGGGAAGGGGAAAGGAAAGGGGAGGAGAAAGGGGAAGAGGACTTAACGAGAAAGGGGAAATGGGGAAGGTGAAATAGAGGGGAAACGGAGGGGACGTAAAGGGGGATGGGAGAGGAAGGGAGGGGGATAAGTGCGTGAAGAAGGTGTGGGAGTTGGAATGGGGTGGGGATGTAGGCCTTAAATGGGCGGGAAACAAAAAAGAAATGAGAGGGGCGGCAGAGCGGGAAAAGCAAAGGAAGAGAGACGGGGAAATGAAAAAAAGGGGGGAAGCGAAAGGTAGAAGGAGGAAATTGAAAGAGGGAGTGGGGAGTATTTTTTTTTTTTTTTTTCTTCTTTAGAACTCCCACGGGTTCTCATAAAATTTCGCAAGGACATCAGGCATCTGCCGCTCCCCAGCCGGAGACTTCGAGATTTCGAGAAATCTTTCCCACATTTCCCAACGCATCTGAGGGTTGCAATTTTCACGTCGATCCTCTGGCTTAGGATGTTAGCACAGGCCAGACACTGAGAGGGTGAAGATGTCCTCTGCTATTTACTTGCCAACGAGCCAACTCAGTCTGGAAAGAAGTACTGATTCATTAGATAAGCACATTTAGGGTTTTACTAGCAGTATCTTAAATAGATAGTGCAGCATTCTAAAACCAAAGACGTATGTACTTGTCTCCCCCTGAAAAACATATTGGGAGAGGATTATGTCATTATGTGATTATGCTTGATATTTATGTAATTTTATACTTTTCAAGCATAACATTTATGTTTTGATTTTTTTTTATATTTATTATTTGCTTTTCCTTATAAAAGACTTTATCAATTAACAGATTTTTAAAACGTTTTAAATATCTTAACATATCATTCCCACAAGGTATTCATGGCTAATGACCTTAGCTGTTGCGTGACAGATAATTTAAAATAATCTTAAATAGATAACTCTGCTTGTAATTTCTCTCAGATTTTTGTAAGTTCCATACATGTTCTGTTAGACTCCAGATAGCTTAGTCTGCTTGAGATATCCTATCTTGTTATTGAAAATGAAATGCTAATTGTGTATCTAATTGGTACAGACCTATGAATTATGAGGTAACCCACTTCAGGTATGTTGTTGCTTTTTATGTGTTACATCCCTAGAATTTTCATCAGATTATATTTCATAATTTCATTCGGTGCTTAAACATTTTATATATTTAAATCCAATTTTAATTCATCGTGTAGCTGACAAAATTAGCAATGTTTTGAGTGACAAGTATTTTCTTTTATCTATTAAGCCGTCTAAAGTAGGCTCCCTCTTTAACTTCTGGGTCATTTGGGCAAAGTGCAATTTTGACCAAACCACGCTCTTGTGAGATAATTGCCAGGTTTCAGATTGTACATCCACACTAATGTTAAGACCAAAAAGTCCCTCTATGGAAATCAGGTGGGCGATTTCAGGACCCTTCATTCATAAGGAAATCCCTTGGCTCTAGGAAATAACGTAAGGTATTTATCTATGTTCTATTACGTTCACATACAATAGCTAGATCCAACCACAACAACAAAAAAAAAATCGAGATCAAAATTGAGTCCGTGTTAGTTATTACAGCAAGACCTCTCACGTATTTGCTCTGTCACATTGTCAGTAAACAATTTTACATCGCTGTTTGTTCCGTCACGATGCCTGAGACATTCCTTCCCTTTCTCTTTCTTTGTCTCTTTCTTCATCTCCGCTGCAGAGGTGAAGATGAAATCTTTATTTGTAGATACTTTAGGGCCCTCGTGAGATTAAAGCAAAAAATGATAATCATGGTGATGGGAAAACATTTAACAAAAACGAATTGTTATCAATTTAAAATGTCATTGCAGGATTACGCCTCTGCTGGTGCAATTCATCTAACAGTCATCGTAAAATATAGTCAATATGCAGACTCATCGGACCTCTCGCGGATCGGCAGGAAGCTTCCCTCACGGCACGTGTCCTGCGCATCTACTCTTTCCGTATATTCTGTACATATTCCCTTTGTATACATCATCAAATACGTGTGTGCGTTTATACTTTTAAATATATGTGTGTGTGTGTGCCCATATATATATATATATATATATATATATATATATATATATATATATATGTATGTTTATATATGTGTGTGTGTGTGTGTGTGTGTGTATGTGTGTGTGTGTGTGTGTGTGTGTGTGTGTGTGCTTGTGTATGTGTGTGTGTGTGTGTGTACATATATATATATATATATATATATATATATATATATATATATATGTGTGTGTGTGTGTGTGTGTGTGTGTGTGTGTGTGTGTGTGTGTGTGTGTGTGTATATATATATATATATATATATGTGTGTGTGTATATATATATATATATACACACACACACATATATATATGATTGTGTGCATGTGTGTGTATTCATTTATTAATTTATTTATGCATTATTATATACACATGTAGATAGATGGATAGCTCAAGCTGCCTATCTATATTCACTATAACGCTACTGAATGAGGTAATGAAGCTTAGAGCTCCTCTTCGTCCTGGCTGTACGTCTTCCGACTCTCACATTACCCAGACATTCGTTCTACGCCTAAACTCAGTGAAGCATACGACTAGTCCAGACATCCGAAATTAACATTGACATTAAAAAGTAAAGTAAGGAGCAAATCATAAAAAGAAAAAGAAAGCAAGGAACAAATTATAGCCATATTAACCATTTTCGGTTCCCTTCCTTTCCCCACAGTTCTGAGCAGAACGGTTACCAGCTGTACAACTGCTAGAACCACGAAATCTACTGCAATAAAGACGTTCTAAGCACAGGCTACTACTGCCTTCTGCATCACAACTGTAACACGCGCGTTTGGCTCTTGCAAAGAATTCAGTCTTCCGAATCAAGTAAATATCTAAGAATTGACGTCATTGGCACGAATTTAGATAAACCGAAGGAAGAGGGAAGAGAGTTAATGTGAAATAAAACGGGAAAAGAGATATGAAATTTACGCATGTATGTTTTTACATATGAATATGATGTTTTATGATTATATTTATATCCCATTTTATAATAATAATAAATCACAATATTGACTGTAAAAAGAAAAGGAAAAAAAGAAAACGAAAAAAAATATGTAATAATAGATCACTAGTGACTTAAATGCGTGCAAGATAGTAATCCAGACACAGTTTCCATAGTCAGCAATAATTTCAAATTCATTTCCTTCGCTCCATATTAGCATTTCTCTCCCAGACCGCCTTTTCACACGCACGCACCCGAACCCGCCCTTGTGCCACTTTGGGCAACTTATTTCAATTTTTAAAATCTTGACTTGGCATACGGCAGCATGTCAGTAAAGGCGAATATAGGTCGCGCCTAGCACGCGATGGTGGGCCGTCTCGCTCGCCTCACCTCACGAGCGTTAACGATTGTTCTCCAGGTCACAGCGCGCCCCGGGGTACTCAGCCACGCCCAGCAGACCTGCGCCTTAACCCCGTGGGGCGACTGGGACTGCGGCGCGGAAGTCACGGGAAGGGCCGCGCGGGGAAAGGCGACGCGAGGAAAAGTTTTCGTAAGTCTTCCTATGATGACGGATTCGTGTCGGATTTGTGTCTCTTTGTTGCTGTAAGTTTTTCGTCAACTATAGTTTCTACGAATTGTGAATTATACTCGACTATTTTGTTTGTTATAATCGCAGTTGGATTTGTCAGTATTCGCAATCTCATTCTTGGTATAAAAACCCACACTGTAAAACTAGATTTAATTGAAAAAGAGACTACAGTTTCGGAATCCACCTGGATTCCATCTTCAGACCTGAAGATGGAATCCAATTGGATTCCGAAACTGTAGTCTCTTTTTCAATTAAATCTAGTTTTACAGTGTGGGTTTTTATACCATAGTATCAACACGGTAGTGCGTTTTCTCCTTTTAATCTCATTCTTGTTAATATAATGATCAGAGTTATATTGTTAATAATAACAATAATAATAATAACAGTAATGATGAAAGGGAAAGAGGAGTATGAGGATGGTAAAGTTATCATTATCGATATAATAATCATCACCATTTTCAGTGTTAGAAAATCTTGAAGTAATTGAATTATCCAATTATGTGAGCCACTATCGGGATGTCGATCTAGAGCTTACTACGATCTATCTTGTCTTAAAGTTTGATGGACTGGTATTATCTGGATTTCTTGCTTAACGCTAAAGGGTATCTTATCGTGAGATTTGTCTTCTTCAACAATATTTCGTCAGAATCTTTGAAGTTTATTCTGAGAAGTTGATTTTAGAGTAAAGGTTTTAGTTTGGCTCAGATCTTAAAAATCAACTGGTATTCTCGTAAAAACAGTCTACTATAAATAAAGTCATCAGACGTTCGTGTCCCTGGCCAGGAACGGGTAACCAAACCACCCAAAGCTTCATCCTTCCATACTCTGCCAGGAAGCTAATTTCCAGGTCTCCAGATGATGGCAATCCGGGTGATAAGACAGACACTGCCATTAGCAAGGGACACTGAAATGTGTGTTTTATATTTTCACTGTACTTTATTATAACTATCTGTCCAGCGAGCCCAGCCTGTCTCATGTTCCTTGATGGCAACGTCCTCTGTCGAATTATGTGTAATCATTTAATAAAAAAAAAAAAAACTGACATGACATTCCATTATCATTAGTAATAGTAGTATCGTCGTGATCATTATATTCATCATTAATTTTCACCATCATTTTTATCATTACTATTGTTATTATTGTTGTCGTTGTTGATAATGCTTTTATTATCGTTATTATTATTGATGTCCTTATTCTACTATTGCCATGATCATTATCATTATTGTTGTTGCTGCTGTTATCATCATTATCATTTATTATTATTATTATTGTTATTATCATCATTATTATTATTTTTTTTATTATTATCATTATTATTATCATTATTATTATTATTATTATTATTATTATTATTATTATTATTATTATTATTATTATTATTATTATCATTATTATTATCATCATTATTATTATCATCATTATTATTACCATTAGTATTACTATTATTATCATTATTATTTATCATCGTTATTATTGTTATAATCATTAATATCATTATTAATGTTATTTTTGTTGTTATTGTTGTTACCGTTATTGTTATTATCATAGCATTATTGTTATTATTATAATTATTATTATCATTATTATCATTACTATTTTTATTACATATATTATTATTATTATTATTAATATCAATGTAGTAGTAGCAGAAGTAGTGGTAGTAGTAGTAGCAACAGTAGTAGCAGAGCAGCAGCAATAGTAGCAGCAGTAGCAGTAGTAGTAGTAGTAATAGTCGTAATAGTAGTAGTAGTAGTTGCATCATCATCATCATCATCATCACCATCACCATCACCATCACCATCATCATCATCATCATCATCATCATCATCATCATCATCATCATCACCATCACCATCACCATCACCATCATCATCATCATCATCATCATCATCATCATCATCATCACCATCACCATCATCATCATCATCATCATCATCACCATCACCATCACCATCACCATCATCTTCATCATCATCATCATCATCATCATCATCACCATCACCATCATCATCATCATCATCATCATCATCATCATCATCATCATCATCACCATCACCATCATCATCATCATCATCATCATCACCATCACCATCACCATCACCATCATCTTCATCATCATCATCATCATCATCATCATCATCATCATCATCATCATCATCACCATCACCATCATCATCATCATCATCACCATCACCATCATCATCATCATCATCATCATCACCATCACCATCATCTTCATCATCATCATCATCATCATCACCATCACCATCACCATCACCATCATCATCATCATCATCATCATCATCATCATCATCACCATCACCATCACCATCACCATCATCTTCATCATCATCATCATCATCATCATCATCATCATCATCATCATCATCATCATCATCACCATCATCATCATCATCATCATCATCACCATCACCATCATCTTCATCATCATCATCATCATCATCATCATCATCATCAACAGCAGCAGCAGTAATAGTCGTAATAGTAGTAGTAGTAATAGTAGTCGTAATAGTAGGAATAGTAGCATCATCATCATCATCATCATCATCATCATCATCACCATCACCATCATCATCATCATCATCATCATCACCATCACCATCATCTTCATCATCATCATCATCATCATCATCATCATCATCATCAACAGCAGCAGCAGTAATAGTCGTAATAGTAGTAGTAGTAGTAATAGTAGTCGTAATAGTAGGAATAGTAGCATCATCATCATCATCATCATCATCATCAGCAGCAGTAGTAATAGCAGTAGTAGTACCTACAAAAAACAACAAAATTATTTTATACCAGACTTTATTGTGTACAAGACAGTAATCCTAACATCAGTTTCCATAGCTATAATTTTCAATTCATTTTTTTTTTCACTCCATATTAGCAGTTCTCTCCCAGAAGAAGAGGAAGAAAATGGTGATTATAAAGATCATCATAATAATCACCATCATCGTTATTGTCATCACTATTATTATCATTATTATCATTATCACTATTATTCTTATTATTATCAATCTCATTATTATTATTACTGTTATTATAGTTATTATTATCACTATCACTAATCTCATTATTATCCTCATTATCATTA